>NC_043024.1:4240469-4265469 GCF_006345805.1 Octopus sinensis
ATGTGAATATATATATATGTGTATGTATATGTGAATATATATATATATATATATATATATATATATATATATTATATATATATATATATATATATACATGTTGTATTTGTATGTAGGTGTATATGTATGTGTGTGTATTTATATTTATTGGTGTATATGTATAGACTAGCCTTCTAAGAGTGTAGACATGAATCTGTAGGTACGCGTACGTATGTGTATATACGTGAATGTATGTAGATGTATGTATGTATGAATATAACGCGTGCGTGCGTGTATGTGTATGAGTGTACGAATGAGTGAGTGGATGTGCTAAAGAGTGTGCGTGAGTGAATGAGTGCTTGTTTTCCAGTAGACAGATAAATGGATTGGCTGTCATAGCCAAGATGTTTGTGACCAAGCGGCCAAAGATAACAAAAGTAATAAACGAAGATAATAAAATTAAAATTAGGGAATGGGTCTGTATTTGTATGTGTATATATATGTGTGTATGTGTAGGTATGCATAGGTACACATATGTATATATATATATATATATATATATATGTATGTATATGTATGTATGTGTGTGTATATATGTGTGTATGTGTATATATGTGTATATAGGGACTAATGTGCTATGTGTGCATGTGTGTGTGTGGATATGTGTATGTATGTGTGTATGTGAGTATGTGTGTGTATGTGTATATAAATTTTTCTGTGTGTATATGTATACATATATGTGTATGTGTAGATATGTATATGTATGTGTAAATGTATATATATGTATATATATATGTGTGTGTATGTATGTGTATGTATATATGTTCGTATGTGTGTGTATATATGTATACATATGTGCATAGGTATAAGTGAGAATCTCCTTATTTACCTAAAACTCTTTTCCCCTTTTTTTATATATATATATTTTTTTATATATATATATATATTTTTTTTAATTTTTTAATTTTTTTATTTTATTTATTTTTATATTCTTCTATCTAATTTAACACTGACTCCTTGACCACTCCCCCAAGTATGATATTTTGCGCTATGCCTACCCCCAAAAAGTCCCCCACCAACACCCCTTTAAACCTGCCTAAATGTATAAATGCCAATACAATTCTTGTTAACTAGCTTCCTGAAGATTTCTCTTGAATGAAACAGTTCTAGTCCTGTAGAAGCTCCTTGTATATAATAAATATATATATAATGGTAAGCTTTATGAAAATAGACAAAAGACGAAGGCAGGTTTACGGAAATAAAGAAAAGACGAAGGCAGGTGGAATACAAACAAACAATTGTATTAGTATGGCGCTCAGGAAATATAAATGAAACAAGTCTTTAACGTTTCGAGCCTACGCTCTTCAACAGAAAGATACACAGAGAAAAAAAACACAGAAAGAAGGAGAGAAAAAAATATGCGTGCAAAAGCTAGCGAATCAACATGGTGATCTGATTTCGGCCAGAAGTCAAAGATCAAACATGAGACGCAAGAGCGAAATTAGGGGAGATAATAGGGTTGAATGACCCCCGCTCAAACATAAGAGTGTGTGTGTGTGTATGAGAGAGTATTAGTGCGTATGAGAGGTCTAGACATGTGTATGTATATATGATGTGATGTGTTAAGTCGTATGGTGTAGTGTAGAGAGAGGAGAGAGGAGAGAGGAGAAGAGGGGAGGGGAGTAGGAGAAGAGGAGGGGGAGAAGGAAGGAGAGGAGAAGGGGAGGGGGAGAAGGAGAGGGGAGGGGAAGAGGGAGGAGAGAGAGAAGGGGAGTGAGGGAGCAGAGGGAGGGGGAAGAGGGAAGAAGGAGGGAGGGAGAAAGAGGGAAGAGGAGTAGGGGTGAAAGGATGAAGGACTGAAGAGAAGTAGGGGTCGGAGGGAGGTTAGATGAGGAGGGGGGAGAGGGGGTTTAGATGAGGAGGGGGGAGAGTTGAGACCAAATGGCATATAAGAGCGAAAAGAGAAGATTAATTCCTGTTTACGGCGCAAACGGGAATCTGGATGGCCTCTGTGTAAGGACAAACCGAACACAGACAGGTGTTGCAAGGAGTGACCACTTGCATGGAACCTAACAAGCAAAGCAGGCTGTTCCGTTGATCGGATCAGCTGGGACCCCCGTCGTCGTAACTGACGGAGTGCTCCTTTTTATATATATACACACATACATATATACTTACACACACACACATATATATACACACACACACATATATACATATACATACATATGCATACATGCGCTCACACATATATATGCACACACACACACACACATATATACATATACAGACACACGCACACATATATATGCACACACACACATATACATATACATACAGATGCACACACACACACACATATATACATATGCATACACATGCACACACACACATATACATATACAGACACACGAACACACATACATACACATATATACGCACACACACATATACATATAGATGCACACAGACATATACATATGCATACACATGCACACACACACACAAATATATACATATACAGACACATGCACACATATATATACACACACACACATATACATATACGTACAGATGCACACACACACATATACATATGCATACATGTGCACATACACACACATATATACATATACAGACACACGCACACATATACATATACATGAACACACATATATATGCACACACATACACACAGCTAATGATGTAACATAAGTGCAGTGTGTATAAAACTTGTTCAATCATATTCTCCCAGTTGCCATCTTCTCTATTAAACTGTTAAATTGACCTCTGCAAAGGTCACCGAAAGGTCAACTTTGTCATTTCATCATCAATGAGTTGATCTTTCTGCAAAACGAACCCCACCAGCCCTACACCTGCTCCTACCCCACCCTCGCTCCCTTTCAAAAAAACCCCAAAATGTCAACGAAAAAAAGACAAATTTCAAATTATTTTGCTAACCATGTTGCTGATGCTGTTGTTGTTGTATTTGTTGTTGCTGCTGTTGTTGTTGTGTTTTTGCTGTTTTCGTTATTGCTGCTGTTGTTGTTGTATTTGTTGTTGCTGCTGCTGTTTTTGTTGTTGTCTTGTCTATTCTGCACTTGACACAGTTAGTCCTTAATGCTTGTTCTTAAGCTGCACATATAAGTGCTTATATCTCTCATCATCATCATTGTTCGACCGTGGTTGAAACAATGGAATTTACCATGCTACGCCAGACTTCACGGTCCATCATGGCATTACGGAGGTCCTGTTGCTGGATGCCTGTATCCCTGGAGATTACATCAGGGTAGGAGAGTGTGCACCCTCTGGTATTGCGAGTAGATGGCTTCCAGAGGAGAAGAGTAGAAATTGCCTCGTTTTCAGCTCTACAACAATGTCCAGCAAACTGGACTCTTCTACCTTTCACAAGAGATGACACAGGTGGTAGTTTCCCATATATTTGGATTTTGGTTGGATGACGCTTCCACGAGAGATTTTGAGCTCTCATAAGGAAGCGAGTGTAGGTTCCATCCAACCGCCTCTCAAGTTTCTTTGATAACGTCCAGGTTTCTGAGCCATAGAGTAGAATTGGTTCGACTGCGGCTTTGAAGATTTCAAATTTGAAGTCTCTACTTAGATTTGATGACCAGATCTTATGCATGTCATTACAGGCTGACCAGGCCATACCCTTTCTAGTTAGAAAATCTTTTCCAGATGATAATATGTATGACCCAAGAATATTTGTAATCAGAAACCATATTTAAGGGCGCATTGTTGAGGTCACTCCTCCTCATCCATAGCCACCGGTCTTCTCTATCTTTCTTGGTGTTTGTATCTCTTGCAAACTGACTGTAGATTTCTTTCCCTTCCATGCTGTTTCTTTTTTTCCTGTTCATTTCCTCTTTAAATATTTCTTTCATTAAACAATTCTCAGTTTTGATTATGCCAGCCTTCTTTGCAGGTTCCAACAATGGCTCCACTGTATTTTTTACATACCCCACTAAGCTGTTTTCCTCTGCTTTGATACAATCCTGGCAACTGATCAAGCCTCTCCCACCCTTTCCTCTGGACAGGTACAGCCTATCGGTGTCACTCTTAAGGTGGAAGGCTCCGTGTACAGTCAACCTTTTTCTTGTCTTTGTATCCATTTTCTTCAGTTCTTTCTTTTGCCATTTTATAATTCCAGCTCCGTACCGAAGTGATGCTATTGCCTATGTGTTTTTTCCATCCAGTCAATTTTGAGTGCAACACCAATCTTAGTCTTTGGAAATATTCCACCATCGGTAGCTCTTTCATTTCCTTCTCCATTATCTCGTTGAACTCTTGTACACCAAGTTATTCATAGCCTTCCATTTCATTTGTTTAATCAGTTCTCTATCCAGTAATTCTGTCCCTGCTAGGGAGGGTACCTTGTCTCTTTTTAGGTAGATTATTCCACATTTCTTGACTTCAAATTCCATTCTAATATCAGCACTAAAATAGTGAACTGTGTTCACCATGGGACTCACTTGTGCCTCATCCTTGTCATACAGTTTCAAATCCTCCATAAAGAGGAGATGGGTGAATGTTCGGAATTTTCCCTTTAGCTGATGTCCAAGGTTTATTTACTTGAGTACCACGGCTAAGGGGATCATGCAGAGAACAAAAAGCAACAGAGATAAACTATCACCTTGGAAAATACCTCTTCTGACGCCCAGGGTGCCCAATATTTTTCTATAAGATGTCAGTTCAGTTTTCCACCCACCATACTTTTCTTCAGGAAACATGTTCCATTCCTCAAAATTCCAGACAGAGATGGAATCATATCATAAGCTTTGCAATAGTCAATCCAAGTCATTCCTTCTCTTTTAATTGTTTCAGTCATTTGACTGCAGCCATGCTGGAGCACCGCCTTTAGTCGAGCAACTCGACCCCGGGACTTATTCTTTTGTAAGCCCAGTACTTATTCTATCGGTCTCTTTTGCCGAACTGCTAAGTAACGGGGACATAAACACACCAGCATCGGTTGTCAAGCAATGCTAGGGGGACAAACACACTCACACAAACACGCATATATATATATATATACTAGCAGTATCGCCCGGCGTTGCTTGAGTTGTAAGGGAAATAACTATATAAGCATTTTTAGAGAGTTATAGCCAAAAAATAGCAAAAAAATGCATTAAAAATTGAAAAAAAATTAAGGTAAATTTTTTTTTTAAATCGTTGACACATCGTAGATATTTTTAGAGAGTTACTTCCCTTATATAAAAGCGAAAAAAATGCATTAAAATGGAAAAATATGATGGTAAATTTTTTTTAAATCGTAGACTCATCGTAGACGCGCGCTAATACCCGGAAGGGCTCGATATGAATCACGACTATAAGATACCCGCTTTTGGTTAAACTGCACCGCAAAATGTGGGAGTAGTTACGAATCTAAATCGTAGGAGACAGACACACAACTTCACTCTTATATAAAGATGCTTTTTCTTTTCAGTCATAGAGTTAGATTTATGAAGGTCTTCAGTAGAAAATCCTTCGAATTCTGACTCGCTGCTTGATATAATGGAATTCGTATCCATTTTTTGTCAGAATTACAAATTTTGAAAACACAATAGGAACAAATTTCGGAAAAAAATCTCCCATAATTCACAGAATTAAAATTACACTTCGATTTTTGTACAAAACTGTATTTGAAGTGTTTACGAAGTATAATACATGTTTTCACGAATGTACTAAAGAGATTTACTCTGATATTCTCATTTAAATATGAATAGGTAAATTCGGGCGGTTTGGTAACGAAAGGGTTTATATAAGTGTCATCTGTTTATACATAAACGCTGTTTCATACTTTCAGTTTAGTCTTCCTCAAATCACTCTGTCGCTATTTACTCTCTTCCAAGAACATTTTCACTCACTCTTATCTCTTAGCTTGCCATACATTTTACTCATGTATCTATCAGCGAGATAGACAGAAACAAATATTACATCTAGTTTCACTTTATTCGTTGCACACTGTGTGTGTGCGTTTGCGTGTGCTGTAAACCAGACTAAGAAAAGCATTTGACATACACACCAGAATGTGAGTTTTCTGTAAATTTTGCTTAATTAGAGTTTAAATTTTAAAAACTGGACCTGGCAAAACCCGATGCATTCTACTCTTAAAAATGCTAGGTAAATTGTAATTGAAGAAATCCTATATTGTAGATTTCTATAACTGACAAAGGGAGGCAGATAAAATCTGCCTTTTATAATAAGAGATATATATATACATACATATATACGACGGGCTTCTTTCAGTTTCTGTCTACCAAATCCACTCACAAGGCTTTGGTCGGCCCGAGGCTATAGTAGAAGACACTTGCCCAAGGTGCCACGCAGTGGGACTGAACCCGGAACCATGTGGTTGGTAAACAAGCTACTTACCACACAGCCACTCCTTTTGTTTACAATCTTGCATTACCATTTTGTCTATCAATAATTGATCTTTGGTACCATCTCCTTCTACAGCCTTTTTGTTTCATTGGTAATATATAACTCTCATCAACATATTTTTCCACATTAATGAGAAGCAGGGAATTGGGCTGTAATTGTTGTCAGCATTTTTTTTTTGATGCATCCTTCAGACACAACACCGTTCATCCTTTTGTCGACCAGTCCGGGATTTCTCCTCCATTGATCAATGCATTAAATTGCTCTGTGATCAATTTATGGCAACTACTGAACTTTTTTCCAAAATCCTTGTACCCCATCATATCCTGTTGCTTATATTTTAACTCATATTTATAATACTGTCTTCTGCGAAGTGGACAGACTCTTTCTGGGGATAAGAAGCTGTTTGTTTCAGGCTGCTGAGCCATCCAACTGTAGCATTATGTGGTTCTTGCTGACTTTCATCAGCATCAGCGACTAATCTTCCATGTTCTTTATCATCATCTCTTGGTAAAATCTTTTTCGGTCGGTTCTAAATTTGTTTTGCCGGTATTGCTTAATTTGTTGTTCCAACCTAGTTAGCTTTGCCTTTTTTGCGTGTATGCACTGCTTCAGTTCTTCAGTTACAACATTCAGGCCTTTTGTATCAACACCATACTTCTTCCTCGCCTTTTTCAATTTGTGATCATTCTTCGGTTCTCCATTTCTTTTCCTGACAAGTATTGACACTGCACTGTTCAAGGAGTTTATATCTTCTGAAATTCTCCTTTTCTACCAACGTTGTTTATTTCCTCTTCTGTCATTCTTCTATTCTCAGTAGTCCTCAATCTCACCCTTTCTGTCACAATCCTACAAGCAGCCTTGATGAGATTATTTGTTTGTGAGCTATTCTTTGTCTCAACACAAAGGCGGTGAGCTGGCAGAAACAGCACGCCGGGCAAAATGCTTGGCAGTATTTCGTCTGCAGCTACGTTCTGAGTTCAAATTCCGCTGAGGTCGACTTTGCTTTTCATCCTTTCGGGGTCGATAAATTAAGTACCAGTTAAGCACTGGGGTCGATGTAATCGACTTAATCCCTTTGTCTGTCCTTGTTTGTCCCCTTTATGTCTAGCCTCTTGTGGGCAATAAAGAAATAAGAAACGTTAGCATGCTGGGTGAAATGCTTAGTGGTATTTCGTCTGTCTTTACATTCTGAGTTCAAATTCTGCCAAGGTCGACTTTGCCTTTCATCCTTTCGAGGTTGATAAATTAAGTATCAGTTGTGTACTGGAGTCAATCTAATTGGCAGTCCAGTCCCTGCAAATTTCAGGCCTTGTGACTAGAGTAGAAAAGAAATATTTAAGGTGGTGAGCTGGCAGAAAAGTCAGCATGCCGGGCGAAATGCTTAGCAGTGTTTTGTCTGTTATTACATTCTGAGTTCAAAATCTGCCGAAGTCAACTTTGCCTTTCATCCTTCCGAGGTCAATAAATTCAGTACGAGTTGTGCACTGGGGTCGATCTAATCGACTGGCTCCTTCCCCAGAAATTTCAGGCCTTGTGCCTAGAGTAGAAATGACTGTCTCAATACATTATTGACTTTACTCATCTCTTCATTTAGTCTCCATTTTAAATTTAAATAATTTAAATGTTAGATTTTATATATTACATTAATTATGTTTATTTTTATGTTTTTCATTGTTTGATTAGCCTAATAGTGATTTTATCTCCATTTTAATTTACATATATATACATACATCATAATAATAATTTGAGGGAATATTATTCCTAACTTACAGGGAAAAATTCAATCTAGAAATACTAAATCATATTTCACAAAATATAATATATATATATAAATAAATTAGAAAAAACCACCTTTTATCAATTCAAAATGAACAATTAAATTACACCATCTAGAAAATTACATATATTAGAGATATTAAAAATAAAATAACAATAATATACCGATGATTAAGTAATGTGCAAAATTCTTAAAGTCGCACACAAATTCTGACCCTTCTCTATTGAATAGATACAAAATCCTGTTTATTATTAATTGGTCTTCGTTGTTTAAGTAGTCACTGATTTTGATTCTGTCACACTTCACTGTAGTATATTCCTACGAATGCTTATCCATTGCTTCCACCATACCACATATGTTTCTTATATGCCCAGCATCACCCAATTTCCTTCTTTTAATAGATTCTAGCTCCATCGCTCTTAACCATCCATTCTTTCATATCGCTCTTGCTTGGTCTCATAATCTTTCTTCAGTAATTTCAAACAGATCCATTGCCTTCCAATTCTGACGATACACCTGTGGCATAAAAAGGTATTATAAAAGGAGAAAGAGGCTCTCAATCACCAGGCTCCCATAGCTTTTATGGGTTTTCCCACGAGTAACCTTTCAAAGCGACTCCACCTATTGGGAATTTCAATTGTTATATTTTCGTAGTTATCTCTGGGATTTTTACACGGTTTTTTGCAAAACATTTTATGAAGAAATTGTCTTAAAATCTCTCATCAACGCCATTTTTCTATCTCGAACGAATCAAAAGGTCTCAAGGGGAATAACTCAATCAGGTTATTACCTCCCCTATTATTCTGCTAATCCTGTTCTTTTAAAAGAATTATTATTCTATATCTTTATTAATTTCCCCTTTTCTTTCATTAAATTTCAATTCCAGATCCGGTTGTATTCTAAGAAAGCTGGTTCCAATCAAGTGATCCCGGGTTCGATCTCACTACATGGGAACTTGGACCAGTGTCTTCTACAATATAAATATCTATATCTATATATCAACTAAGGTATTTATTGATATGCTGGCTATTGATAAAATTTGTTTTCAAAAAAAAATTTTATCCTACATTAGTTGTAAATTTAATGGTGTTCACTTCTGGATTCTCTCACTCTGAGAAAGTTTCTAGTTCGAATCACACATGTCTCGAGATGTGCCGAAGATTTTCTATTTTGGATATATTTGGGGTACTTAGGTCTGCTCAGGACTTGGTGCTTACTTTTTCCATGGGTATGAGTATTTCATTTATGTCTTACGTATTTATCGCTGGGGAGGAGAAAATTCTTATGAATTAACCCCGAAATTGGGACCAATACGGTAATAACGGATTTTTTAGAAATTTCTATCGGCTTGTTTCAAGACACATAAATTATAATGGTTATTGACAATTTTGTCTTTTTTAGGCATATTTGGCATTAGAATTTTTCTTTTGCCCTTATTTTATAAGTTATTTATATCTATCTATCTATCTATATATATATATATATATATATATATATATATATACACATGTATATATATATATATATATATATACTTTATTTAAAGCAGCAGAAAATTCCACAAAACATCGTGCAGGGGTTTGGTATGATAAACATAAAGAAGTTATTATGCACGTACGCTGCGAAATATATAATAAACCTTTACATAAATAAATAACATGAAATACACGAAGAGACGAACAAAAAGACAAACGGGTCATTCAAAGCCTCTCAAGACCCAAAATAACGTGGTGGTGGAACAATATTGTTGACAGGGCTATTAGAGAAAAGAAACAGGCTTGGAAGGACTGGAAGAACAGTGGTAGCAGGGAATTGTATCAGACAGCCAGAAGGGAAGCTAGGAGACAGGTTTATTTAGCCAGAGAGGAAGCGGATAAGAAAAAATTTGCCAATGTTCTGCGCCGTATGTTTCTCTCTCAAGTAGCATTAAATGGAGAATGGATGTGAGCAGAAAGAGAGTAAGTTCCATTCCAGTTTACAACAATTATAGAATTATTCTCAAACCATAAATGAAGGGTGGAGAGGAGTGAAGGAGGAGTCATGTTTCCTCTGAGAGGTTACAGAAGTATTATTACACTGTTGTTAGAATAGCTGTGGAAAATGTAAGTTGGAATCAAATTTGATGCTAAATTCTTTTATAGTCATGTTCCCAATGAAATATACATAATCAATTTGAACAGTCTTAGTAAAATAACTACTTTCTTTAATTATTAATCAGGTGTTTGGATCAACAAAATTATGAGATAAAGGTGAGAAGGTCAGTAGGGTGTCTATCTGCTTGTAACTATGTAGACTATGCCTTGTTATGGTTTATGTTAGGGTTAGAGCTATGGTCTAGAATTGGCAAGAGATAGCATACTAAATTGTAAATGGCCACGTTTACTGTATGCTAAACTGGCACTAGAGATTTAATGAAACAGTTTACCTATCAGAATTTAAGTCATGAAAGGGTTAGTTAGCATTGTCAACACACTTCACATTTCTCTGTTTCTGTGGGCAATGAAATAAAATACTAGATAAGGAGTGGGTCAATATAGTTGACATTATTTCCTCCTATAAAATTTTTGGCTATGTACCTTTGTTAGAAATTCTTATTTGTATTAATATAAAGTGCGAGCAAGAGAACATCTGTAGGCTTTCCTAAACTGTTAATGTGAATGTAGATGATGTCTTTTTTCAACTTGTGTAAATTAATGTCTGATGAGAATGTGATTCCATGTAGAAGCTGCCATTCTGGAGATAAATGATTGGATAAAATATTTAGTAAAAGGTTCTAGCTGTGAGACATGTTAAAGATGATGATATGGTATACAGCTTACTAATTCACAGGAATAGTAGTGGGTGTTAGGGGTTTTTTGCCCCATGTTTTATTTGAACAATTTGGCTGGATAAAGGGGGCTGTATCCTTGCCTTTTGCATTCCATCTGAGACAAAAGGCAAGAGCTGTGCCTTCAAAACTGGTAAGATTGACGTAGTTGATCTTGAATAAAATGTGTGGATGGCTGCAGAGGAAATAACATAGGCAAGGGAATTTCAGAAGGCTGACAATCTGGTAAGAAAGAATTTAATGCTTAGTTTGCAGGTGAATTACATGCTATGTGATCTTCGAGCCTTTTGTCGCCAGATGCTGTAACATGGCTTGTATCCAATATAGTAGTACCACCACTATTGCGATAAAATGGCCTAAAATATGTGGTACCAGTGTGATAAAATAAGATAATGCAGCAGCAATAACAACATAACTATCTCTCAAGAACCAACAAATATTTCAAATGAACAAACCAACCCACACTCTCGAACTTCACTATGAAATAACACAAACTATATACACTCTCTCGGTTCAGTCCATTCCTCACAAGAGGGTACCTTGGCTCTCATCACAACACTGAGAGTGTAAGAGGTGACTTAAGGTTACTAACTTTGTTCTGCCGACAAATTTCCATTTATTTATTCTTGAGCTTCTCTTACTGCTGGGAACCACCTCTGCCTGGTACTGGCATTTATGCGAACAATGTAGACAATTGACAAGTATCAAATGCCACAATACATAAATTCATTATTTATTAAAATTATCTTCAATTGTAGAAGTATCATAATTACTAAATGGTAATCAATTAGCATATTCAGGGCCATTTAGTCACCTACCAATCTGGTTGACACACTAGTCAAATTGACTACATCCTCACTAGGAAACAGGAAAGATGACTATTTGTAAATGCCCAAACCTTCCCAGGTGAAGAATGTACCCCACAACATAGATTAGTAGTTAGCGACTTCAGGATCAGGGCTAAATGGATGCCCAGAAGACGACCAGAATGGAGGAGAAGGGTCTGGAAGCTTAAGGATCCTGCAAAAAGAGATTGAGAGACATATTACTCAAAGCTGTGGAAGACAACTGGAGATTTCTACAGGACAACATTTTGAGGGCTAGTGACCAGATCTGTGGATGGTGCAAAGTTTCCTCTCAAACCAAGGTAACGTGGTGGTGGAACAATGTTGTTGACAGGGCTAGTAAGGAAAAGAAACAGGCTTTGAAGGACTGGAAGACCGGTGATAGCAGGGAGTTGTATCAGACTGCCAAAAGGGAAGCTAGGAGATAGGTTTATTTGGCCAGAGGGGAAGCATCATCATCATCGTTTAACGTCCGCTTTCCAGGTGCCAGACGAGGCTGGCGAACAGCCACAGGTGCCAGACACAGGTGCCAGACGAGGCTGGCGAACAGCCACGCTCGGATGGTGTTTTTTACGTGCCACCGGCACGGAGGCCGGTCATTACGGTACTGGCTATGGCCACGTTCGGATGGTTTTCATATGTGCCACCGGCACTGGTACCACAAAACTACAAATTCCATTAATGTTCATCAAGTTTGCTTTTGATTTTGTCCATTTTCACTTGCCTCAACAGGTCTTCACAAGTAGAGTTATGTGTCCCAAGAAGGAAGGTATGCATAGGTGCACTGACTATGTTCCAGGTAGGGGCCATGGGTTATGGCCTCACTTGTCCAGCCGGGTCTTCTCACGCACAGCATACTTCCAAAGGTCTCGGTCTCTGGTCATTTCCTCGGTGAGACCTAAAGAGCGAAGGTCGTTCTTCACCACCTTGGCCCAGGTTTTCCTGGGTCTGCCTCTTCCACAGGTTCCCTCAACCGCCAGGGTGTGGCACTTTTTCACACAACTATCTTCATCCATTCTTACTACGTGTCCATACCAGTGTAGACGCCTCTCTTGCACACCACATCTGATGCTTCTTAGGTCCAACTTTTCTCTCAAAGCACTTACACTCTTTCTGGTATGAACACTGACATTACACATCCAACGGAGCATACTGGCTTCATTTCTTGCAAGCTTACGCATATCTTCAGCAGTCTCGGCCCATGTTTCACTGCCATGTTTCGCACACATGCGTCATACAGTCTGCCTTTTACTCTGAGCGAGAGGCCTTTTGTCAGCAGCAGAGGTAAGAGCTCTCTGAACTTTGTCCAGGCTATTCTTACTCTAACAGTTACACTTTCGGCACACCCACCCCCGCTACTGACTTGGTCACCTAGGTAACGGAAACTATCAACTATTTCAAGTTTTTCTCCCTGGAATGTGACGGAAGATGGTCTCTGCGCACTTTCAGTGTTTATTGCACCAGAGCATCTGCCACATACAAAAACTATTTTCCTAGTTAGCCTTCCTTTGACATTGCTGCACCTCTTATGTGTCCATAGCTTACACTTGGTGCATATTATAGAGTTCCTACCTACGCCTTTTCTACAGATCGAGCAGGGCCATCTACCTGATGGCGTTTGAAATTTGTCTACCTTCCTACTTATTAGGACTTTGGTTTTAGCTAGATTGACTCTAAGGCCCTTTGATTCTAATCCTTGCTTCCACACCTGAAACTTCTCCTCGAGTTCCGATAGTGATTTAGCAATTAGAGCAAGGTCGTCAGCATAGAGGAGCTCCCAGGGGCATCCTGTCTTGAATTCCTCTGTTATTGCCTGGAGGACTATGATAAATAGGAGGGGGCTGAGGACTGAGCCTTGGTGGACCCCAACCTCCACCCGGAATTCTTTGCTGTACTCATTGCCAACCCTCACCTTACTAACAGCGTCCCTGTACATGGCACGCACAGCTCTCACTAACCATTCATCTATACCTAGTTTCCTCATTGACCACCAGATAAGGGAATGGGGGACCCTGTCAAAGGCTTTCTCCAAGTCAACAAAAGCCAGGTACAGAGTTTTATCTTTCGCTAGGTATTTCTCCTGCAGCTGTCTCACCAGAAATATGGTATCAGTGGTGCTTTTCCCTGGCATGAAACCAAACTGCATCTCGTCTAGGTTGACTCTCTCTCTAATCAGTTGGGCTATGACGCTTTCCGTAACCTTCATTACCTGATCCAACAGCTTGATACCTCTGTAATTACTTGTATCTAGAGCATCACCCTTACCTTTGTAGCAGTTGACTATTATGCTACTACACTAGTCATTGGGTATGACTCCTTCGTGTATCCCCTGGTTAACTATATGGGTGACTAGGTTATAGCCGACACTGCCAGATATTTTGAGCATCTCAGCAGTAATTCCTGATGGGCCTGGGGCTTTCCCTGTCTTCATGCTACTAATTGCCTTAACTACCATGGAACTGTCAACTCGGATAGCTGGTCCCTCTATTGGGTCAACATTCAGCAGACTCTCTTTATCCCATTCATTTTCTTTGTTGAGCAACCTTTCATAGTGGCATCTCCAAACCTCTCTCTTTGCATCCTCATTCAGCGCAAGTGAACCATCATCCATGCGAACACATTTCTCTCCTACCACATCACGATTCTCTCTCACACACTGTCTTGCCACACGAAACACCTCAAGTCTTTCATCCTCATGGCGCAGAACATTGGCAAATTTTTTCTTATCTGCTTCCCCTCTAGCTAAATATACCTGTCTCCTAGCTCCTCTTTTCGCAGTCTGATACAATTCCCTACTACCGCCTTTCCTCCAGTCCTTCGAAGCCTGTCTCTTGTCTCTAATAGCCCTGTCTACAACACTGTTCCACCACCACGTTACCCTGGGATGAGATGGGACTTTGCTCCATCCACAGATCTGGTCAGTGGCTTTCAGCAGATTGTCCCGTAGAAACCTCCAGTTGGCTTCCACATTTTGTGATGCTATATCCCCTTCTATTTCGTCGAAAGCTTTGAGTAGAACTTCTCTAAATCTCCGTCCATTTACAGGATATTTAAGTTTCCAGACTCTTCTCCTCCGAACTGGTCTTATTCTGGGCATCCATTTGGCCCTGATTCTGAAGTCGCTAACTACTAATCTATGTTGAGGGGTACATTCCTCACCTGGGAAGGTTTTGGCATTAATAAGCAGCCCCTTTTTCCTCTTTCTGGCGAGGATGTAGTCGATCTGGCTAGTTTGTCTGCCAGAACGGTAGGTGACTAGGTGAGAGGTGGGTCTCCTGAAGTTGGTATTGCAAATCATAAGGTCATTTGCATCGCAGAACTCCAGCAGCCTGGTTCCCTCCTCATTGCGAGAGCCAAAACCGTGGCCTCCGTGTATGCCGTGGAAGCCCCCGACATGCCGTCCAACATGTCCATTGAAATCACCTGCCACAAAGAGAAGGTCACTGTCATTTGTCAACGAGGTAGTCAGTAATAGGGTGTCATAGAATCGGTCTTTCTGTCCTTCTGGTAGCCCCGGCTGAGGGGCATACGCCGAGATAATGGTTGCTGACCTATGATAAAGCACTAGTCTAATCTTAATGATTCTTTCACATACTCTGACTACCTTATCAACCCATTTCTCTGCAAGAAGTATACCCACGCCCCCAACCCCGTCAGTGTTCCCTGCCCAGAAAATCTTGTACCTGTATTCCTTGCCTGTGAGGAACCTAGCAGAACCTCCTCTCCACCTTACTTCTTGGATGCAGCACAAATCCACACGTCTCCGTTCAAGCAGCTCGACAATCTCACCAGACCTACCTTTCAATGTGCCAACATTGAGTGTGCCAACCCTGAGGGTGTGAGGGGTGTGGGCCTGTGGGACCCAGGGATGGGGGACAGAAGTGTCATGTACCTGAAAAGAAGAAGGCTTGCGATTGGCAGATTTCATAAAGAGACACTAGACTACAACCTTCATACACTACAGTTTTTGCACTATATGATCGAATAAGCCCTACGATAGGGGCGTGGGAGTGTCTGCTTGAGGGGGGAAGCACAAGTAGACTGAGGTACTAAACTTCCAGTTTTGGTGGAGGGGGTGGGAGGGCGGGCGTACCGCGAAAGAGCAAATGCCGAAATTATTTTAGGGAATTTTGGGAGAAAAGGACATCCCTGAAATAAAAGAGGAATATAGAAAATGCATCGAAAAAGACAAATAGGAAGCTAGCGGCGTCATGTTTACAAGACAGAGAGATAAAATAAAATATAGAGAGGAGGGAGATAGAGAGATAGTCAATAGAGAGGGGAGAAGGTATCAGGGTTACAGATCAGCGCCTAAACGGTAATGAAACAAGGTTATGAGTCAAAATATCTTAGCTGCACATTTCTGAAATCCAAGTTTATCATCTGAAGCAAAGCAATGAGGAATCGAGTAGAGGCAGGAACCGAGCAAACGCTGGTTTATATAGAGATTAGGGGTTTTTCTGGGGGTGGGGGGGGGACGATTGGCGTGTTAGATAGAAGAGGGGGAAAGAGAGAGAGAGAAGGGAGACACCACAAGGGAGAAATCTCTATGGCAGGACGAGGTTCGAAATAAAAAAAACTTAATGAAACAGGAAATGCCGAAAACGCGAGACAGGCTAAAAGCCGAAGTTATTTTAGGGAATTTTGGGAGAAAAGGACATCCCTGAAAAAGGAAAAATTTGCCAATGTTCTGCGCCGTGATGACCAAAGACTTGAAGTATTTTCCTGTTGCCAGACAGTGTATGAGAGAGAATCGCGATGTCCGAGGAGAGAAATGTGTCCTCATGGGTGACGGTTCACTTGCTTTAAACGAAGCTGCAAAGAGACAGGTTTGGAGACGCCATTATGAAAGTTTGCTAAATAAAGTGAATGAATGTGAAAAAGAGAGTCTGCCGAATGCCAGCCCAACAGAGGGACCAGCTATCTATCTAAATTGACAGTGCCTTGGTAGGTAAAGCAATTAAGGGTATGAAGACAGGGAAAGCCCCCGGACAATCAGGAATCACCACAGAGATGCTCAAAATATCTGGCAGTGTCGGCTATAGCCTAGTCAACCAGGTGATACATGAAGGAGTCATACCCAATGACTGGTGTAGCAGCACCATAGTCAACTGCTAACAAAGGTAAAGTTGACACATTAGATACAAATAATTACAGAGGTATCAAGTTGTTGGATCAGGTAATGAAGGTCATGGAGAGGGTCATAGCCCAAGTAATTAGGGAGAGAGGCAGTTTAGATGAGATGCAGTTTCGGTTCATGCCAGGGGAAAGCACCACTGATGCTATATTTCTGATAAGACAGATGCAGGAGAAATAGCTAGTCCAAGATAAAACTCTGTACCTGGCTTTCATTGACAGGGTCCCCCGATCCCCTATCTGGTGGTCAATGAGGAGACTAGGGATGGATGAATGTTTATTGAGAGCTGTACAAGCCATGTACAGTAAGGTGAGGATTGGCAACGAGTACAGTGAAGAATATCGGGTAGGGGTAAGGGTCAACCTATGATCAGTCCTCAGCCCCCTCTTATTCATTATAGTCCTCCAGGCAATAACAGAGGAATTCAAGACAGGCTGCTCCTCTATGCTGATGACCTTGCACTAATAGCAGAGTCACTGCCGGAACTGGAGCCAAAGGTTAGGGCGTGGAAGCAAAGTCTAGAATTGAATGGCCTTAGGGTTAACCTAGCCAAAACCAAAGTTTTAGTTAGTGTGCAGGCTGTCAAATCACAAACTCCTCTGTAGAAAAGGCTTTTGGTACAAATGCCATACGATGCACCCGGTGTAAGCTATGGACACATATGCAGCAATATCAAAGGAAGGTTAACTGGGAAAATTATTTCTTGTGTGGGGCAATAAACACTGAAGGTGTTCAGAAAACAGCTTCCATTACATGCCTGGGGAAGAAACTAGAAGTAGTAAATACTTTCTACTGCCTAGGCGACCAAGTATGTAGTGGGAGTGATTGCTCTGCAAGTGTAGCAACTAGAGTAATAATAGCCTGGGCAAATTCAGGGAGCTCCTACCTCTGCTGGCAGCTAATGACCTCTCACTCAGGGGGAAAGGTGGACTGTATGATGCATGTGTGTGAACTGCCATGCTATACGGCAGTGAAACATGGGCCATGAATGCCGAGGACATGCGTAAGCTTGAGTCAAGTAAAACCAATACCGTGCTGGGGGCCGGTGACCCGCTGGCTGGTTCCTGTGCCGATGGGACATAAAGAACACCCACTACACTCTCAGAATAGTTGGCGTTAGGAAAGGCATTTAGATGTAGAAATTATGCTAGACTACATTGGAGCCTGTTGCAGCAGCTGGCTCTCCAAGATTTCAGTCAAACTGTCCAACCCATGCCATCATGGAAAACGGACGTTAATCGATGATGATGATGACGACGATGATGATGATTATATTAGTAATAAAGTTGGATGCAGGCAAGCGATTTGTAGTAGAGAGCAATAGCGTTCGAAGCGAGAAAAGAGTTGGCGGCCAGCGACAGGCGGTGCGATCAATCGAAAAGCCGTCATCTCGGCAGCGAAATCTCCCGCGAGTGTGTGTCCGGTAGCGTACGTAACACACGGACGCATCGCATTTATGTACGTGGCTAAGGAAGCTATTGCTCTCTAATAATTGCTTGCTTTTTATTTACTTAATGCATTCTTCACTTCGGCATACTGGGCAGAGATCGCATCGCATTCATGCACGCATTAGCTGTTTACATTAACTACGTCACAAAATAGCTGTCTACGGCACAGTAACAGTATGTTTAGACGCAACAAATGATTTCAGCTCAAAGCAGAGAATACGATTGGTTACACAGCTCAAAACAGAGATTATGATTGGTTAAAATTCGAAGAATTAAACCACGTAAAACTTACAAAATACAATTTTCTCAAAAAACTAAGTGAAATTAATGTTTTCTTTTGACACATTCTACCAGTATACGAAGTTTCAAATTGTTTAGTTAACTAGAAAATTCCGTCCATCAAAAGGAAAAGATCCAAATTGGATATATATATATATATATATCAAAGTATTAATGTTGATGATAATAATATATATATATATGTATGTATGTATATTAAGTATAAATACATATATATACATACGTGTATATTCATGCAAGCTGCCGCATACAGACGCATGCACAGCAACTAACAAAAAGAAACAGCTCCAATAATGGACATGGTCAAGAACCAGTGAAGAGGTTGCAAGAAGTAAGGAATATTTTAGAAAATAAATAAATGAACGGTCCTCAAAAGTAAACCTCCGAATTGTTTTCCCACAAAATTCCTACCTTCTCGGAATCTATATCGTCCGAGGTATATTTGTAGAAAATTTCATTAAAAAATATAACATCTATTTTCTTGAAAGTTAAGAAGAATTGAAGTTCACGCCGCTGAATTTTCCGAAACTCCTCATACCGAAAGTACTTTCCTACAAAAGTTTTGTATATTCGGAATCTACATACTATAACAAATATTCGTAGAATATTTAATTAAAGTTACAATCATCCAAAGTGGTGGGGCATGAATCTGTAGATATGCCGGTTCTCCGTTTGTTTTTACTCGTTAATCACGTTTTCTTCTCATTTTACAAATAAATTTCCTCTATATCACATCTAACAGCCGATAATAGGTTTTCAGAAACAACAAACCAACATTTCAGTTTGGAAGTTATTATTTAAGAATTCTATTAATTACATTGTTATTAGTAGTATTATTATCATCATTGTCAACTTACCGTATTCAGTCAAAAACTGCAAATCACAGACCGATAACTAATTAGTCTAATTAATAATAACGATGTCAATTTCAAAGCACCTTGCACACACGGGAAGCCAGTAAGTGTATGACGTCATCAAGAGTGAAAGCGTGCCGTTTTGTGGCTGACCAATCGACGGCTGGAATGAACTATTATAGAAGTTACTTCCCTTCGTTTCATAGTATTTCTGTAATTCTCTCACAGATGGCTCTACTGACAGGAGGGATTCCCTCCAGTATCCCCCTATTCTATTAATATCTGTATTGTGTGTCAAGGCGCTCATTTGAGGGAATGATTTGCCACAGATCTCGCACTGATATATCTTCTCTCCTGTAAGAATATATTTCTGTTTAGCTAAAATGCTAAATAGAAAATCTCACAGTGATAAAATCTTTATTATGATCCTGAGATCGAACATAGAAAACGACATAACAGTACAAAGAGTTACAAAAATGGGATCTTTTCCTTTTGAACGGCAGTTTTCAACACAATTTCTAGTTAACTAAACACTTTAAAACTTCGTATGCTGGTTCAATGTGTCAAAATAAAACTTTTTTTTCTCTTGGCTTTCTTGAGAAAATTGTAATTTGTAAGTTTAACGTAGATGAATTTTTCGAATTTTAACCAATCCTATGCCCTCTCTTGAGCTAAAATCATTTGCTGTGTCTAAAACAGACAACATCCTGTCATTAACCCTTCAACTGCAGGATGCATTTCCTAATGTCAACCCTTCTACAGAGTGCACTGGGTGTCATTTTTTCTTTTTTATGTGACAACAAAACCGACAGGGTCCCCAAGGACCCTGCAAGACCAAGTAGCTCAAAACTGGCAGGGAGGAAGGTAGTATTGAAGGAACGTCACTTTGTGCCCGTTGACAGGTTTAAGGGAGAAAGGGAACAGGGTCCAGATATAGTGCAAAAAAAACAAGCACAAAATAAATATTTTATTCATTATTCTTTATTAAGAAATTCCTATAACTGATGAAAGGAAAAAGCCTGTGTTTTAGCAGACCACTTAGTGTTAATTATTGTTATGACTTAATAAATTTTGACATTGAGACAGTAACACGTCTCTGTGAATAGCCACATGTTTATGCATGTGGCTTTTTCGAGAGAATCATTTGCCACACATGTCACACTGACATGGCTACTCTCATATAGGGATTCGTTCATGGACAGTTAAGTTAAGTCTATGAGAGAATGCTTTAACACAGACATGACCATTATATAGGTTGTGTCTGGTATGAAGATTTTCGTGTGTAGTTACAACACCATTTCCAAAAAATGAATTACAACAACTAATGCAAGGTTATGGCTTCTCTACTCCATGTGTATGTGTGTGTCTATTCAACTGATGCCTTTGAGAAAATGACTCACCACAGATCTCACAATGATAAGGTTTCTCACCAGTATGAATACGATTGTGAGTAACGAAATGACTATTAAGAGAGAATGATTTATCACAGATATCACAGTGATATGGTCTCTCTCCTGTATGAGTAAGTCTGTGCCTAGTCAATTGACTATTATGAGAGAATGACTTACCACAAATATCACAGTGATAAGGTTTCTCACCAGTATGTGTACGTATGTGATCAACCAAATGACTTTTACAAGAGAATGATTTACCACAGATATCGCAACGATATGGTTTTTCTCCTGTATGTGTACGTTTGTGTATAACCAAGCCGCGACTACGACAGAATGATTTATCACAGATATCACAATGATAAGGTTTCTCACCAGTATGTGTAGGCTTGTGATTAGTCAAGTGATGACTTTGAGAGAATGATTTACCACAGATATCACAATGATATGGCCTCTCTCCTGTATGAATACGTTTGTGTCTTCGTAAGGCACTATTTTCAATGAATGATTTACCACAGATATCACAATGATATGGCTTCTCTCCTGTATGAATGCGATTGTGAGTAACCAAATCACTATTTTCAAAGAATGATTTACCACAGATATCGCATTGGTATGGCCTCTCTCCTGTATGAATACGTTTGTGTCTTCGTAAGGCACTATTTTCTAAGAATGATTTACCACAGATATCACAATGATATGGCTTCTCTCCTGTATGAATGCGATTGTGAGTAACCAAATTACAATTATAAGAGAATGATTTACCACAGATCTCACAATGATATGGTTTCTCTCCTGTATGAATACGTTTGTGACTTCGTAAGTTAATATTTTTAGAGAATGATTTACCACAGATATCACAATGATAAGGTTTCTCACCAGAATGACTGCGATTGTGATCAACCAAATTACTATTACAAGAGAATGATTTACCACAGATATCACAATGATAAGGTTTCTCACCAGTATGTGTAGGCTTGTGATTAGTCAAGTGATGACTTTGAGAGAATGATTTACCACAGATATCACAATGATAGGGTTTCTCTCCCGTATGAATACGTTTGTGTAAAGTCAAGATACTTCTTCGAGAGAATGATTTACCACAGATCTCACAATGATATGGCTTCTCTCCCGTATGTGTACGTGTGTGATCAACCAAATGACTGTTACAAGAGAATGATTTACCACAAATCTCACAATGATAAGGTTTCTCTCCTGTATGTGTAAGTCTGTGTTTAGTCAAGATACTGCTTCGAGAGAATGATTTACCACAGATATCGCAATGATATGGCTTCTCTCCCGTATGTGTACGTTTGTGTCTAACAATGTCACCACTGTAAGAAAATGATTTTCCACAGATCTCACAGTGATATGGCTTTTTCTCTTTATCAAGATTTTCCGATTCAGTTAAATTATTCATCATGAGTGAATTACTTAGCATACACTTCACAATGATAAAGTGTTTTTCATTTCCATGAATACATTTCTGTTCACTTTTGTCACTTCATTCAGATAACATTTTAATGCAATGTTTCTTCCATACATTCCACAGAAAGAAAAATATTTCGCTGTTCCTTGTTATAGACTGTATTTATATACAGAGGTAGACTTATTCATGAATGCTCCTTATAAATATACTGTCTTCCTTTAGGTGATGAGAATATCAAAGACACTTCTCAATGGAGAGATTTCCTTCACGTCAACACGTTGTGATATTCTGAAATAGGAAAAGAAGCAGTAAGATAAAACTGGATTGTTGACCAACATAAGTAATTCAACATTACAGATTTTATATCACTACCATTGTCATGCATTTACTGTCCATGCTTGCATAAGTAGATTGAGTTGGAAGGTGTTAGAAGCTAATGGGAATGGAGCTAGCCAAAACGAAAATATAGTGGGCATAACATGACCAGAGTAGTGAGTTGATGCCATCCAGAATTTCACAGAGCAAAGTTGCCACAAGTGAAATGGGCTGTTTATGAAGTGATCAGAGTTAATGATAAAGAAGCATTGTTACTCGTCTGCCGCCTTTCCGCTAACTAATTAAAACTCCCACTTCTCTTCATGGGCACTGAATTGCCCTCTAGGATCCATACGTGCCCACCCTGATGGGCTGGAGAATGACATAGCAGAACAGAGCTATGGTGTGACAACTAAAATAGCTTTCCTGACTTGCTACAATATTAAATACTGGCAGAATCACTAAGATGCCGGATTAATTGCTTAACAGCATTTCGTTTGTAAATAGCTTTGTCAAACTAGAGATAAAAGCAATCAGGAATGGGAGTGTGTCTGTGCATTGTTTATTTCTCTTCAATCAGGTACACACTGTGAGGGTGAGTACAATCGATCATTTGAACATCCAGATGCCCCTCCCACCTAGCAAGGAGTCCCTTCTCTGAAGACCAGCTTGCTAGCTAGCCCACAGTGAAAGTCCCTCTTTATATTTCGTCTGTCATGAGTTGGTGCCCCAAACGTCTTTCCTTTCAAAGCATGACTTCTACTGAGGTCGACTTTCATCCTTTCAAGGTAAATAAAAGAAGCAGTAGAGCACTCGAGTCCCTGAAATTAACTTGTCCCCTTCCTACAAATTTCAGGTTTTGCATTTAAAAATACAACAAAAAAAAATCATTATTATTATTATTATCATCATCAACATTAATATTTTATAAACCCCAAAAAGTAGAGTCTACTCATGGAGCAAAATCCTGACTCCGAATACATCTTACAATTTCATGAGTCCTTTATTAAAAAAAGGGACAACGGTAATTATTCTCCTTCCTCTCGCAGGTGTTACGACCACTCACGGAAATGGCGACACACGTCTTTGTGAGCAGAAGGATCTCCTCAGTAGAATCAATAGCTGCAAACCCTCTGAACACCTCACAGGTTGTGTCCGGGTAGAATGGATATAATTCGCCTCTACTCATCTATAGACAGAGATTTTCTTGTGGGGTGCTTGTAAAGACAAGAACATTACATACATTGGTGAGACATCTAGAAGCATTGCAGGGGGATGAAATAAAAATTAGAGGCAGCATGACCACATAACCAGTCCTCCATACTCTACCAAAGGTACTACTCAAAAAGAATGGTCCCGGTGCGTGCACTTGTGCTAGTCCGTCGTGACTGGTCGATCCTTCAACGACTACCTAGCGCGAGTATGCAAATTAACAGACGCGCGCATAATGATATATGTATATAATGGCTGAATATATATCAAATAAAATGGGTTTTGTCTTAAACAAAGTAAATAAAAGACTTAACAAAAGAAATTACTTACTTTGTGTTTTATTTTCTTTGTTTAAAAAAAATTATTTGTTAAAATAAACCTCATACATGTCTAGCGCATGCAAGTGTGATTTTTAGTCGCGCACTCGCGTTATGTAGTCTTTGTAAGATCGATTAGTCACGACTAGCTAGCACCGGGACCACGCTTATATAAAAGTACCCATATATATATCAGGGCCCCCGTGCAGGTGACACGTAAAAGCACCATCCATTCGTAGCCGTTTGCCAGCCCTGTCTGGCCCCCGTGTCGGTGGCACGTAAAAGCACCAGCCGTTTGTGTTCGTTGCCAGCCTGGCCTGGCCCCCGTGCCGGTGACACGTAAAAGCACCATCCGTTTGTGGCCGTTTGCCAGCTCTGTCTGGCCCCCGTGCCGGTGACAGGTAAAAGCACCATCCGTTCGTGGCCGTTTGCCAGCCCTGTCTGGCACCCATGTCGGTGACATGTAAAAGCACCATCCGTTCTTGGCCGTTTGCCAGCCCTGTCTGGCACCCATGTCGGTGACATGTAAAAGCACCATCCGTTCGTGTCCGTTGCCAGCCTGGCCTGGCCCCCGTGCCGGTGACACCTAAAAGCACCATCCGTTCGTGGCCGTTTGCCAGCCCTGTCTGGCCCCCGTGTCGGTGGCATGTAAAAGCACCATCCGTTCGTGTCCATTGCCAGCCTGGCCTGGCCCCCGTGCCGGTGACACGTAAAAGCACCATCCGTTCGTGGCCGTTTGCCAGCCCTGTCTGGCCCCCGTGTCGGTGGCA
>NC_043024.1:4277969-4350469 GCF_006345805.1 Octopus sinensis
GATCTCCCTTTTTAGTAGAAGAAATAGCTATAACTCTTTGACTGCTATTTCTAAATTCGGTATGTGGTAAGGCAATTCGTTGCTAAACCCTTTATTGCTTAGTATTACTTAAATTCTCCTCGAATGAGGCTTTTACATGCCGAAGACTACTTGGTGTAATTGATAATTATTCCAAATTAATTAATTTCACCCTTCATTATTACGGATATACATATATACATATATATACATATATATACATATATATATATATACATATATACATATATATTATATATATAACATATATATATATATACATATATATATATATATATATACATATATATGCGAATAGTCTTATGGTCTGCAACACTAACTTCAGGAAACCAACAAGCCACCTGGTCACCTACCGATCGGGCCGGCATACTAGCCAAATCGACTACATCCTTGCCAGAAAAAGGGAAAGATGGCTGCTTATAAATGCCAAAACCTTCCCAGGCGAAGAATGCACCCCACAACATAGACTGGTAGTTAGTGACTTTAGGATCAGGACTAAGAGGGCGACTAGAAGACGACCAACATGGAGAAGAAGGGTCTGGAAGCTTAAAGACCCTGCGAATGGACAGAGATTTAGAGATATGTTACTTGAAGCCTTTGACGAAGTTGAAGGGGGTATAGCTACACATGGGGTAGAAGACAACTGGACGTTGCTGAGGGACAACCTGCTGAAAGCCGCTGACCAGATCTGTGGCTGGTGCAAAGTCCCCTTAAGTCCCAAAATAACGTGGTGGTGGAACAATATTGTTGACAGGGCTATTAGACAAAAGAAACAGGCTTGGAAGGCCTGGAAGAACGGTGGTAGCAGGGAAGTGTATCAGACTGCCAGAAGGGAAGCTAGGAGACAGGTCTATCTAGCCAGAGGGGAAGCAGATAAAAGAAAATTTGCCAATGTCCTGCGCCGTGAGGATGAAAGACTTGAGGTATTTCGTGTTGCAAGACAGTGTGTGAGAGAGAATCGTGATGTGGTAGGAGAGAAATGTGTTCGCATGGAGGATGGTTCACTTGCGCTAAATGAGGATGCAAAGAGAGAAGCTTGGAGACGCCACTATGAAAGGTTGCTGCATGAGGAAAATGAATGGGATAAAGAGAGTCTGCTGAATGTTAACCCAACAGAGGGACCAGCTATCCGAGTTGATAGTTCCGTGGTAGCTAAGGCAATTAGAAGCATGAAGACAGGGAAAGCCCCAGGCCCATCAGGAATTACTGCAGAGATGCTCAAAATATCTGGTAGTGTCGGCTATAGCATAGTCACCCGTATAGTTAACCAGGTGATACACGAAGGAGTCATACCCAATGACTGGTGTAGCAGCATAATAGTCAACTGCTACAAAGGTAAAGGCGATGCCCTAGATACAAATAACTACAGGGGCATCAAGCTGTTGGATCAGGTAATGAAGGTTACGGAGAGGGTTATAGCCCAGTTAATTAGAGAGAGAGTTAGCTTAGATGATATGCAGTTTGGGTTCGTGCCAGGGAAAAGTACTACTGATGCTATATTCCTGGTAAGACAGCTGCAGGAGAAATACCTAGCCAAAGGTAAGCCCTTGTACCTGGCTTTTGTTGACTTAGAGAAAGCCTTTGACAGGGTCCCCCGATCCCTTATCTGGTGGTCAATGAGGAAACTGGGATAGATGAATGGTTAGTGAGAGCTGTGCGAGCCATGTACAGAGACGCAGCTAGTAAGGTGAGGGTTGGCAACGAGTACAGTGAAGAATTCCGGGTAGAGGTTGGGGTCCACCAAGGTTCAGTCCTCACCCCCCTCCTATTTATCATAGTCCTCCAGGCAATAACGGAAGAATTTAAGACAGGATGCCCCTGGGAGCTCCTCTATGCTGATGACCTTGCTCTAATTGCTGAGTCACTATCAGAACTGGAGGAGAAGTTTCAGGTGTGGAAACAAGGATTAGAATCGAAGGGCCTTAGAATCAACCTAGCCAAAACCAAAGTCCTAATAAGTAGGAAGGTGGACCAACCACAAACGACTTCAGGTAGATGGCCCTGCTTGATCTGTAGAAAAGGTGTAGGTAGAAACTCTATAAGGTGCACCAAGTGTAAGCTATGGACACATAAGAGGTGCAGCAATGTCAAAGGTAGGCTAACTGGGAAGATAGTTTTCGTATGTGGCAGATGCTCAGGAGAAATAAACACTGGAAATGTGCAGAGACCTACTTCTACCACGTTCCAGGGAGACAAACTAGAAGTAGTTGATAGCTTCCGCTACCTAGGAGACCAAGTTAGTAGCGGGGGTGGGTGTGCTGAAAGTGTAACTGCTAGAGTAAGAATAGCCTGAGCAAAGTTTAGAGAGCTCTTACCCCTGCTGGTGACAAAAGGCCTCTCGCTCAGAGTAAAAGGCAGACTTTATGATGCATGTGTACGTACAGCCATGCTACATGGTAGTGAAACATGGGCCGTGACTGCTGAGGATATGCGTAAGCTCGCAAGAAATGAAGCCAGTATGCTCCGATGGATGTGTAATGTCAGTTTTCATAATCGTCAGAGTGTAAGTACCTTGAGAGAAAAGTTGAACCTAAGAAGCGTCAGTTGTGGTGTGCAAGAGAGACGGCTGCGCTGGTATGGTCATATGACGAGAATGGCTGAAGATAGTTGTGTGCAAAAGTGCTACACCCTAGCAGTTGAGGGAACCTGTGGAAGAGGTAGACCCAGGAAAACCTGGGACAAAGTGGTGAAGCACGACCTACGAACTTTAGGTCTCACCAAGGAAATGACTAGAGACCGAGACCTATGGAAGTATGCTGTGCGTGAGAAGACCCGGCAAGACTAGTCAGGCCATAACCCGTGGCCCCTACCTGGGACGTAGTCAGTCCACCTGTGCATACCTTCCTTCTTGTGACACTTGTGAAGACCTGTTGAGGCAAGTGAAAATCAAACAAAATCAAAATAGATGAACATCAATGGAATTTGTATCATTGTGGTACCAGTGCCGGTGGCACACAAGAATACCATCCGAACGTGGCCGTAGCCAGTACCGCACCGACTGGCCTCCATGCTGTGGGCACGTAACAATCACCATCCAATCGTGGCCGATCGCCAGCCTAATCTGGCTCCTGTGTCGGTGGCACATAAAAAACACCATCCGAGCGTGGTCGTCTGCTAGCCTTGTCTGGCACATGTGTCGGTGGCACATAAAAACACCATCCGAGCGTGGCCGTTCGCCAGCCTCGTCTGGCACCTGTGTCGGTGGCACATAAAAAACACCATCCAAGCGTGGTCGTCTGCTAGCCTTGTCTGGCACCTGTGTCGGTGGCACATAAAAACACCATCCGAGCGTGGCCATTCGCCAGCCTCGTCTGGCACCTGTGTCGGTGGCACATAAAAAACACCATCCGAGCGTGGTCGTCTGCTAGCCTTGTCTGGCACCTGTGTCGGTGGCACATAAAAACACCATCCGAGCGTGGTCGTTGCTAGCCTTGTCTGGCACCTGTGTCGGTGGCACATAAAAAACACCATCCGAGCGTGGTCGTCTGCTAGCCTTGTCTGGCACATGTGTCGGTGGCACATAAAAACACCATCCGAGCGTGGCCGTTCGCCAGCCTCGTCTGGCACCTGTGTCGGTGGCACATAAAAAACACCATCCAAGCGTGGTCGTCTGCTAGCCTTGTCTGGCACCTGTGTCGGTGGCACATAAAAACACCATCCGAGCGTGGCCATTCGCCAGCCTCGTCTGGCACCTGTGTCGGTGGCACATAAAAAACACCATCCGAGCGTGGTCGTCTGCTAGCCTTGTCTGGCACCTGTGTCGGTGGCACATAAAAACACCATCCGAGCGTGGTCGTCTGCTAGCCTTGTCTGGCACCTGTGTCGGTGGCACATAAAAACGCCATCCGAGCGTGGCCGTTCGCCAGCCTCGTCTGGCACCTGTGTCGGTGGCACATAAAATCACCCACTACACTCTCGGAGTGGTTGGCGTTAGGAAGGGCATCCAGCTGTAGAAACACTGCCAGATCTGACTGGCCTGGTGCAGCCTTCGGGCTCCCCAGACACCAGTTGAACCGTCCAACCCATGCTAGCATGGAAAGCGGACGTTAAATGATGATGATGATGATGATGATGATACATATATATATATATACATATATATATATATATATATATACATATACATATATATATACATATGCATATATATATATATATATATACATATACATATATATATACATATACATATATATATATACATATATATATATATATACATATATATATATTCGAAACGTGCGTCCGTAGATAACTTAAAATTGTATGATAGATTGCCGTCAATTCATTCTCTCTTACCTGTTTGTGTCTGCCTTCCAATTGCTGTTTTTACTGAGATCTCCCTTTTTAGTAGAAGAAATAGCTATAACTCTTTGACTGCTATTTCTAAATTCGGTATGTGGTAAGGCAATTCGTTGCTAAACCCGTTATTGCTTAGTATATATATATACATATATATATATATATACATATATATATATATATACATATATATATATATATATATACATATATATATATATATATACATATATTCAAAAAGCAATAAAGATTCAAGTTAATTTAAATGAATTTACTTGAATATGGTACCTAACTTAGATGCACCAAAACAAACTATACGGTTTTAACAATACAGTAATGTGGGGTGATTATAAGCGAGAAAAAAGCAACAAGAATGGATAGGTTTTTAGTACAATCGTTTCATACAAGGACAGGCTTTATTAAAAGTTGCAAAAATTGCAGCATATAAACGTGTCCGGTACTCATCAGCTAAAATACATGTGAGTTCTCTAGACATCCTAGTGGTTGAGGCTATACTCATGAAGTAATGTAGATAATTAAGTAACATAAACAGAATTCCAAAGTTCATTAAAGTTCTTTTGATTTACCACAGATATGGCTTTTTACCTCTGTGCCTTTTTCTATGAATATACTTTGACTTCAGGGATTAGTTGTAACGAAAGTCTAGAACAATGTAGACAGACTGTGTCATAAGAAACCTTGCCAAGCACGTGGCTCTGGGCTCGGATCTTTTCGGTTTGACCAGCAGTTTTTTAAAATAATTTCCATGTAACTAAACACTTTTAAACTTCGTATACTGGTAGAAAGTGTTTATAAAACATCTTTTTCTTTTGGCTTTATTGAGAAAATTCTATAGTTTGTAAGATATTTGTTGTTTTTTTTCTTCAATTTCAACCAATCAGTGACGTCTATTGAGGTGAAAACATTCTGTGCCGTATGAATATGTCCCTCGTTTAAGAAACAGATTGGGTTTATTTACATTTGTGAAGAAAAAAAGATACCCTTTCCCCAGTACGTAGCGCAGACGAAATACCTATTTCTTTACTACCCACAAGGGGCTAAACACAGATCAGACTGGAGCCTGGTGCAGCCTCCTGGCTTCCCAGACCCCAGTCGAACTGTCCAACCTATGCCAGCGGGGAAAACGGACATTAAATGATGATAAGGATGAGATCTGACTAGTAGTAAGAGCATAGCCAGGTGTATGTGGGCATGAGTCAGGGAAAGCATTATAACTTACGTATGAGAAATAGATTGATCTGTCCTCCAGGATCCATACGTGCCCAACCCTCATGAGCAAGAGAATGCCATGGCAAAACTGTGCTATGGTGTGACAACTAAAATAGCTTTCCTGACTTGCTACAATATTAAATACTGGCAGAATCTCTAAGATGCTGGATTAATTGCTTAACAGCCTTTCATTCGTAAATAGCCTCCTCAGGGGATTAGGTTGGTGAAAATTTGTGAGTGGATTTGGTAAATGACACACATTCAATGAAATTTTTTCTATTCTAGGCAAAAGGATTGAAATTTTGGTGGAGGTGGCCATTTGCTTACGTTGAACCCAAGTACACAGCTGGTACTTAATTTATCCACCCCGAAAGAATGAAATCCCTGATGATGTCCTCAGTTGACGAACTATGTAATCTGGTTGACTGACCAGGCAGTTCCCGTTGGGCTTCCCAAAAAGAAGAAACACAAGCCCTGGGTGACGAAGAAGGTTAAGACGAGAACTTCGACTCAGAGATATTGCTTGGGCTGAATTCAAAAATCTGGATTCGACTGCAGCTTTTGAGGTGTATAAAACTCAACGAGACCGAGCCGTGAAAATTGAAAAGGAAGAACGCTTCAGATATGAATACAAAATCGCGGCAAATGCCAGTAGCAATCCAAAAACCTTCTTTGCCCATGTCCAATGGAATTCCCGCTTGAACAACCAAATTGCAACGTTGGTAGACTCAAAAGGCGTATCGATTGAGGACCCTTATCAACAGAGTCAATTATTTGCTGAGGCTTTTTCAACTATTTTCAAACAAGATGATGGTCATGAACCCCCTCCATTTGATAGATCGGTACCACCAATGCTTCGATTAATTATCACGCGGGACGAAGTCGAATGCGTTATTCAAGGCCTCGATGTCAACAAGGGTCACGGCTCTGACGGCATACACCCACGGGTTAACAAAGCGTTGGCTCCGGTCATCTGCGAGCCCTTAACACGTCTATTCAATATGTCATTGGCGACGGGTGTTATACCTGCGGACTGGAGAACAGCAATAATCTGCCCAATTTTCAAGAAAGGGAGCCGCGAAGACCCGCTTAACTACCGACCGGTTTCCCTTACATCAATAATCAGCAAGATGTTCGTAACCATCCTTAAGAAAAGTATGATGCTCCACCTCCAAAACACAGCCTCTATCTCTGATTCCCAACACGGCTTCGTGCCGAAGAGATCATGCTTGACCAACTTACTGGTAATGGAAGAATTGGTGATGCGCATCCTCAATGATAGTGATGCTGTTGACATCGTTTTATTGGACTTTGCCAAAGCTTTTGACTCGGTAAACCACCGCCTATTACTTGTCAAGCTTCAAGCATATAGTTTCCATCCAGATAGTGTATGATGGGTTGGTGCCTTCCTCTCAGATCGCTCCTTCCAAGTCCAAGTTAATGGTTCGCGGTCCGACGTCTCCAGTGAGTGCAGTGGCGTGCCTCAAGGTTCAGTGCTTGGGCCCTTATTGTTCTTAGTCTTCATAAATGACTTGCCCGACGACCTCATGCAACACACCCTTCTATTTGCCGACGATGTCAAACTGGTCGCTCCTCGCAGTGATATAGAGGATCTTTGTCGATGCCTCCACCAAATTTGGAGATGGTCTAACGAATGGGACCTGTGTCTGAACGTGTCAAATTGCTGTCATCTGCCTGTTGGCTCTCCTCCTGCAACTCAACTTGATTTCGAGGAGGGTCGTCTGCTGCTGGAGAGGACCGATAAGGTAAAAGACCTGGGTATCTTGGTGGATTCCCCCTTTTCGCCTTCGGCCCAGTGTGTCCGTGCTGCCAACAAAGCACGCGGAATTCTGTTCTTGATTCGATGGTCATTTGGAATGCTCACAGCAGCCATATTCCTACCGCTCTATGTCACACTGGTGAGACCCATATTGGAGTACGGGATTCAAGCCTCATCTCCTTATCTCCTCAAAGACATACAGCATCTTGAAAGAGTCCAGAAGCTGGCTACCCGCATGGTTCTTGGTCTCAAGAATTTGTCTTATGAAGAAAGGCTGCAGACACTCGACCTTTATTCTCTAGAAAAACGACGATGCCGTGGTGATCTCATTCTTGCTCACAACATCATAAGCGGAAAGTGTAACCCCTCGAAAGAGCTATTCTTCACTCCTGCTCCAGAGCGTCGGCTGCGGGGTCATTCCGAAAAGCTCTATCTGCGACGATTTCATCTCAATCGAAGGAGAGGGGCTTTCTCCGTCCGGGTTTCGGATCCGTGGAATAAGCTGCCAGACAAGATGGTGAAGATGCCGACGACCGCTCGGTTCAAAGTCTCCCTTGATCTCAAGTGGCCTGAACTCTTTACATGAACACCACCCTGTACATAACTCCATGTCCCCCCTACATGGCCTTGCTTTTTGCTTTTTGAGCCAAAAAATTAACTAACTAACTAACCTTGCCGAGATTTGAACTCAGAGCGTGGCAGCAGACAAAATACCTATTTCTTTATTACCCATAAGGGGCTAAACACAGAGGGGAAAACAAGGACAGGCAAACGGATTAAGTCAATTACATCGACCCCAGTATGTAACTGGTACTTAATTTATCGACCCCGAAAGCATGAAAGGCAAAGTCGACCTCAGCGGAATATGAACTCAGAATGTAACGGCAGACGAACTACCATTAAGCATTTTACCCGATGTGCTTAGGTTTCTGCCAGTTACCTGCTTGACACATTCAAAGTATTGGTTCTAAAATAGTAGGCACCAGAAATATTTGTATATTTATTCACAATACGTTGGAGGAAGATGAGAAGCAAAATATGTCAGTTGCAAGTCAAAAAGAAAAAAAAATTTCACTTTGCTATAAATACTTGATTCATCATTATTTGACATTTGTTTTCCATTCAGGCAGAGACAAAGGACCCTGTCGTACTCCTTTATTTTGAACTTGTCTCAAAAGACAAGAGAACCTCGTTACAAATGACAAGAGGAAAAATTTTCAAAGATTAACATTTCACAAAAATTCAGAAATTTCCTGCCCCAAAGGGCGAAAATTACTGTTTGTCAACAGACAACATTTCAAATCACCGTATAGACACACAATACCAATAATAAAAAACACATACATGGAGTTCAGAGATATGTTAGTTGCTGTTGTGCATGTCAAAGGACAAGCGCTTCACCTTGCTAAGAATACTTCCTACATCGTTTAATGTTTGTTTTCCATTCAGGCATATGTTGGATGCTTCAACCGGAGCTGACAAAGCCATGAGCTGCACCAGTTTCCCTTGTCTGATTTGGCTTTTCTACAGCAGAATGCATTTCCTAATGTCAACCCTTTTACAAACCGACATGGTCCCCAAGGACCTTGCAAGACAAAATAGCTCAAAACTGGCAGGGAGGAAGGTAGTATTGAAGGGACGTCACCTTGTGCCAGTTGACAGGTTTAAGGTACAAAGGGAACAGGGTCCAGATATAGTGCAAAAAAACAAGCACAAAATAAATATTTTATTCATTATTCTTTATTAAGAAATTCCTATAACTGATGAAAGGAAAAAGCCTGTGTTTTAGCAGACCAATTAGTGTTAATTATTGTTATGACTTAATAAATTTTGACATTGAGACAGTAACACATCTCTGTGAATAGCCACATGTTTATGCATGTGGCTTTTTCGAGAGAATCATTTGCCACACATGTCACACTGACATGGCTACTCTCATGTAGGGATTCGTTCATGGACAGTTAAGTTAGGGTCTATGAGAGAATGCTTTAACACAGACATGACCATTACATAGGTTGTGTCTGGTATGAAGATTTTCGTGTGTAGTTACAACACCATTTCCAAAAAATGAATTACAACAACTAATGCAAGGTTATGGCTTCTCTACTCCATGTGTATGCGTGTGTCTATTCAACTGATGCCTTTGAGAAAATGACTCACCACAAATATCACAATGATAAGATTTCTCACCAATATGAAGTCGATTGTGAGTAACCAAATGACTATTACGAGAGAATGATTTACCACAGATATCACAATGATATGGTTTCTCTCCTGTATGTGTACGTTTGTGATCAGTCAAGTTATTGCTTTGAGAGAATGATTTACCACAGATATCACAATGATATGGTTTCTCTCCTGTATGTGTACGTATGTGATCAGTCAAGTTATTGCTTTGAGAGAATGATTTACCACAGATATCACAATGATAAGGTTTCTCTCCTGTATGTGTAAGTTTGTGCCTAGTCAATTGACTACTTTGAGAGAATGATTTACCACAGATCTCACAATGATAAGGTTTCTCACCAATATGAATGCGATTGTGAGTAACCAAATGACCATTACGAGAGAATGATTTACCACAGATATCACACTGATATGGTTTTTCACCAGTATGAATCTTCTTATGGTTAGTTAAAACATTAGGTTCAAAGAATGATTTACCACAGATATCACAATGATAAGGTTTCTCACCAGTATGAATGCGATTGTGAGTAACCAAATAACTATTACGAGAGAATGATTTACCACAGATATCACAATGATAAGGTTTCTCACCAGTATGAATGCGATTGTGAGTAACCAAATAACTATTACAAGAGAATGATTTACCACAGATCTCACAATGATATGGCTTCTCTCCCGTATGTGTACGTTTATGTCTAACAATGACACTACTGTAAGAAAATGATTTTCCGCAGATATTACAGTGATATGGCTTTTCCTCTTTATCAAGATTTTCTGATTCAGTTAAATTATTCATCATGAGTGAATTACTTAGCATACACTTCACAATGATAAAGTGTTTTTCATTTCCATGAATACATTTCTGTTCACTTTTGTCACTTCATTCAAATAACAATTTAATGCAGTGTTTCTTCCATACATTCCACAGAAAGAAAAATATTTCGCTGTTCCTTGTTATAGACTGTATTTATATACAGAGGTAGACTTATTCCTGAATGCTCCTTATAAATATACAGTCTTCCTTTAGGTGATGAGAATATCAAAGACACTTCTGAATGGAGAGATTTCCTTCACGTCAACACGTTGTGATATTCTGAAATAGGAAAAGAAGCAGTAAGATAAAACTGGATATTTGACCAACATAAGTAATTCAACATTACAGATTTTATATCACTACCATTGTCATGCATTTACTGTCCATGCTTGCATAAGTAGATTGAGTTGGAAGGTGTTAGAAGCTAATGGGAGAGGAGCTAGCCAAAACGAAAATATAGTGGGCATAACATGACCAGAGTAGTGAGTTGATGCCATCCAGAATTTCACAGAGCAAAGTTGCCACAAGTGAAATGGGCTGTTTATGAAGTGATCAGAGTTAATGATAAAGAAGCATTGTTACTTGTGTGCCGCCTTTCCGCTAACTAATTAAAACTCCCACTTCTCTTCATGGGCACTGAATTGCCCTCTAGGATCCATACGTGCCCACCCTGATGGGCTGGAGAATGTCATAGCAGAACAGTGCTATGGTGTGACAACTAAAATAGCTTTCCTGACTTGCTACAATATTAAATACTGCAGAATCACTAAGATGCCGGATTAATTGCTTAACAGCATTTCGTTTGTAAATAGCTTTGTCAAACTAGAGATAAAAGCAATCAGGAATGGGAGTGTGTCTGTGCATTGTTTATTTCTCTTTAATCATGTACACACTGTGAGGGTGAGTACGATTGATCATTTGAGCATCCAGATGCCCCTCCCACCTAACCAGGAGTCCCTTCTCTGAAGACCAGCTTGCTAGCTAGCCCACAGTGAAGGTCTCTCTTTATATTTCGTCTGTCATGAGTTGGGGCCCCAAACTTCTTTCCTTCCAAAGTATGACTTCCACTGAGGTCGACTTTCATCCTTTCGAGGTAAATAAAACAAGCAGTAGAGCACTCGAGTCACTGAAATTAACTTGTCCCCTTCCTACAAATTTCAGGTTTTGCACTTAAAAATACAAAAAAAAAATCATTATTATTATCATCAACATTAGTATTTTATAAACCCCAAAGAGTAGAGTCGGCTCATGGAGCAAAATCCTCACTCCAAATGCATCTTACAATTTCATGAGTCCTTCATTAAAAAAGGGACAACGGTAATTATTCTCCTTCCTCCCGCAGGGGTTACGACCACTCACGGAAATGGCGACACACGTCTTTGTGAGCAGGGAGGATCTCCTCAGTAGAATCAATAGCTGCAACCACTCTGAACACCTCACAGGTTGTGTCCGGGTAGAATGGATATAATTCGCCTCTACTCATCTATAGACAGAGATTTTCTTGTGGGGTGCTTGTAAAGACAAGAACATTACATACGTTGGTGAGACATCTAGAAGCATTGCAGGGGGATGAAATAAAAATTAGAGGCAGCATGACCACATAACCAGTCCTCCATACTCTACCAAAGGTACTACTCAAAAACAATGGTCCCGGTGGGCGCACTCGTGCTAGTCCGTCATGACTGGTCGATCCTTCAACGACTACCTAGCGCGAGTATGCAAATTAAGATGCGCGCATAATGATATATGTATATAATGGCTGAATATATATCAAATAAAATGGGTTTTGTTTTAAACAAAGGAAATAAAAGACTCAACAAAACAAAGGTACTAGTCGTGGAGACAGGACCCTGTGCGCGAAGACGCGCATCCGCGCTAGCCAGTCGTAGGTATGCGTATGGAAATGAGCTGATTGACGCAACATTGCAAAAACTAAGTTAATAGCGAGCCCATACTGAAGCTTAGGAAATATTTTTCAACGATATACGGTGTATATTATTTTGAAGACAATTGCCTTTTTTTTTTGTCACAAAACAATTAGAAGCATTGAAAAAAAAAAGCATGAAAATTCAAAAAGAAGTTTTAAAAAATTGGCTTAACCCCTCCCCAACAAGGTAATTTTACTGTAGGCTTCAACAGGAAAATCGGTTCCTGATGACAAGCCAACAACGTGGGGTCAGAATTTAGTTGCCAGGCAGATAGAGGAAGGGTAGTACAGTGACAGATCACAGACGAAGATAACACTAATTGCCTCGTATGAAATGGTTCACTGCTTTAACTTATGAGGCTCCTGTCAACGACCAAGTCTCTTCAATGTAAACTTATAGTAACCAAATTTCCCCCACGTAGAAATAAAACATTTCTATGAAGTAAAGGGTCACTTTACGCCTGGTTAAAAATAAACTCCTTTGATCAGGTCTGCACGACCAGGGCAATCTTGAGACTGGGAACTGTTCAGCTGAAGTTAAAGACGAGAGTTCAGTTGGGTCTTTGGAGAAACTGAAAACAAGGAGCAAACACAGACCTTGTACAAGTTCGGTCAAGAGATATCTTCCAGCGAGCTGTTAGAAATAGCAGCCGAATGTTTTTTTAAAGTCAAACTGAACAATGCAGTATTGGATTTACAACAAAGCGGGATGGCCACGACCAAAATGTCTAATAATTTAGGGTTGGTCAGGGGTTAAATCCCAGTTGAAAGAGAACGAGCATAGTTGAATGGTTAACGAAGTTTGCCGTAGCTATTCAAAGTAAACACAAGTGAATTGTCGCCTGTAGTGGTCTACTTTGAAAAAAAAAAACGTTTTGCATACGCAAGTCGCTGAAGGATCGACTGGCTAGCGCAGATGCGCGTAATAGGGTCCAGTCTACGCGACTAGTACCCCACCCGTATTCCTTTTTATTATGGGTGGCTATGGCTTCTACCATACGATTTTCCTCTCATTTTACAAATAAATTTCCTCTATATCACATGTAACATCCGATCATAGGTTTTCAGAAACAACAAATCAACATTTCAGTTTGGAAGTTATTAATTAAGACGAGGTACGTTCTGAGTTCAAATTCCGTCGAGGCTGACTTTAACCTTTTATTCTTTCTGGGTCGATAAATTAAGTACCAGTTAAATATTGAAGCCGATGTAATCGACTATTGACCTCCCTCAAATTTCAGGTCTTGTATCTAAAGAAGAAAATATTATTTAAGAAGAATTAATATATTTTCCTTATATTTTTATGTTTTCGCTTCGAAATAATTACTGTAACATCGAAAGATTCACAGAATTCTACGATTTACAATATTATTATTAGTATTATTATCATCATTAAAGCCTTAAAGTAAATCTTTGTCAACTTACCCTGTTCAGATAGAAACTGCGAGTCAGCGATCGCTAATTAAGCACCTTAATTAATAATTGGAGCTTGGTTGATGTAGTGTAGAAGTTATTTCCCTTTGTATGATTGTATTTCTTGAATTCTCCAATAGGTGTCTCTACTGACTGGTTGGATTCGTTCCAGCATTTTTGTCTGTTCCCTTATGTTGACTACCAGCAGTATAACCCGGCGTTGCTCGGGTTCTTTTCGACCCTTTAGAATTGGAATTTTTGAAAAGTAAAAATGTTGCATTATGTAGCTTTGAACATTTCTCTGGTTGAAATACACCGAAAAATGGTGACACAGCAGCCAAAAAATCACAAAATATAGGGATTTTCATAGAAAAAAAAGCACCTTTTTGATGTAAATAATTTTTGGTGTTAACATGGTCCGATTTGAATTTTATCTTCTACAGAAGGAAGAACAGGCCTTCTTCTATCATACTCTCAATTTTGGTCAACTTGCTCCACAGGTTCTCGGAGGAGATAGTGTTAGTTGAAGGCTACCAAACCTGCCACACACAGACAACTTCAGCTTTATATATATACTAGCAGTATCGCCCGGAGTTAATCGGGTTGTTTCGACCCTTTAGAATTGGAATTTTTGAAAAGTAAAAACGTTGTTTCATGTAGTTTGTTATTCTCTTTAAGTGAACATTTTTCTGGTTGAAATACACCGAAAAATGGCAACACAGCAGTCAAAAAATCACAAAAAATAGGGATCTTCATAGAAAAACAGCACCTTTTTGATGAAAACAATTTTTGTTGTTAACATGGTCCGATTTGAAGTCTTCTATCATACTCTCAATTTTGGTCAAATTGTGTCACAGGGTCTCGGAGGAGATAGTGTTAGTTGAAGGCTACCAAACCTGCCACACACAGACAACTTCAGCTTTATACACATAGAGATTTCACTTTCAATTCTTTTTTTAAAATTTTCACCTGGTCATTTTAAGACAGTTTACTCATATTCTGTTACAAAATACTGGTCCCCAGATACAGGAACCATGCAAATGATTTTTGGTGTAATTTATAGAGATTTTCGTCTCAAATTGCCCACTGCTGGCCTCAATTTCATTATCTTCACTGTAGAATATGTTATTTCCTAAATCTATTTCATCATCGTCAACTTCAATGTTGTCACTGTAAGACATACTCTTTTACTTGTTTCAGTCATGTGACTGTGGCCATGCTGGAGCACCGTCTTTAGTCGAGCAAATCGACCCCGGGACTAATGCTTTGTAAGCCTAGCACTTATTCTATCAGTCTCTTTTGCCGAACCGCTAAGATACATGGACGTAAACACACCAGCATCAGTAGTCAAGCGATGTTGGGGGGATAAACACAGACACACAAACACAAACATACATATATACTATATTAAATTAGAGATAAAACCACTATTAGGCAAATTAAACAGTGAAAATCATAAACCAATACATCGAAAAAAAATTAATTAATAAAATATATAAAATATAAAATTCAAAATTTAAATTATTAAAAGTTAAAATTTAAAAGATTATTTAAATTAATAATTTATACTTATAAATTTTTATATATGTATATATATATATATCATTATTATTATTTTTTTTTTTTTATATATATAACTATATATATATATATATATACATATATTTCCGTCGACCAAATCCACTCACAAGGCTTTGGTCGGCCTGAGGCTATAGTAGAATACATTTGCCCAAGGTGCCACACAATGTGATTGAACCCGGAACTAAGTGGCTGGTAAGCAAGCTACTTTATTTCAATTATTTTGCCATAAAGGCATTACACAGAGGGGACATATAACAATTAAGAATATGTAAAAATAAAATGATACTGTGAGTGACTTGAAAATGAACGTGAGAAAATAAATTAAGTTTATGATAAAGGGGGTAAAGACCCCCTTCGGTCATGAATGACCATGGGATTGCACCTAGAAAGTTACCCTCCTAGACACAAGTCCGGGCAAGGTTGTTTATGGAAGACCAGCAGTCGCCCATGCATACCAGCCTCCCCTCTCCACGCCACCAGTGTTATCCAAGGGAAAGACAAAGGTCGATACAGCTTGGCAGCAGTGACGTCGCTGAGTGAACTGGAGCAACGGGAAATAAAGTGTCTTGCTCAAGAACACAACACGCAGCCCGGTCCGGGATTCGAGCTCACAACCTCACGATCGTAAGCTCGACGCTCTAACCACTGAGCCATGCGCCTTCACATGCATGATATCTGAAAATGAAAATATGAAGAGTGTGCTACTCACCCCACTCTGAGCAACACCACTCGCTGCCTTTGAGTCTGAATTCTTCTCTAATCTCTGGTCTAGTCCTTCTATTTCCACTCTCACTATCGCTTAATGACAACATTCTTTCGCAACCTTTTTCACCGGGGGAGGGGTTTTCTAAATTCTGTGGTGTCTGCTCTTTTTTCTTTTTCTTTTTTTCTTGTGGGGAAAGGGAGTGGGTGGGTCTGGTGTCTGTATGGGGCGGGTGGGTCTGAGTGGTCTTGGGTGGGATGGAGTTGGACTGGGGTACCATATCACACTCGCTGTTCTTTCTTTTCTTCCTTCTACTCTCTGCTACAATCCATTCTTCCTCCTTTCATCTGTCTTTCTTTTCATCCTCTTTTTTCTCCTTCGTCTCCGCAACTGGTTCATCTGTTTTTTCCTCTATCTTTTTCTTCTGTAGTGGGCAGTGTGCTGTAATGTGGCCTTTTTGGCCACATTTAAAGCATAGCGGGGTTCTGCCTTCTACCCATACTCTCAATACTATTTCTCCCATCGTCACCGTTTCCGCCAAATTTTCCAGCTCCTTCGCCTCCGCTTGTATGATCATATCCAGTATTTTTCCTTTGTAGCTTCCTTCCTCTGTCTCTGTGGCTTAGAGGACCGTCACCTCCTCACTTCCAACGAGGACAGCTGCCGCAACCCAAGCCACTTTTATGTCAGGTGGAATTCCTTCTACCCTCACCTTAGAATTCTTTCTTCCAAGATAGGAGGGTAGAAGTACTAGTTCCTCAGTTTTTACAGTTGTACTTGCCAGCCTCTTTGCCTCCTCTTCTGTCCTAAACTGGACAACCACCGTCCCATATCTGCTTCCTTTTGCTATATATCTTCCTTCGAAAGCCCCTTCAGAGCTTTTTCTACTTTTTTCATCTTCATCTGCTCCACCCTCCTACTCTCCACTGAGTGCACCTTGTAGGTAATAGTCTTCTTTTCCATATTTACCATAACCATTTTCGGGGGTAATAACTTTATATCACTTCCCACCTTCTGTGTCATCATACACAGCTCCTTCAGTTCGGTTAGGTCTACTTCCTTTTTCTTTACCTCTGCCGCGTCAGCAAAACTTTTTATTCTTTCCAAATGCTCGTCCATTCTGTTTACCAACTTAACGAGCTCCTCCTCTGATGTGGATAGTTCATACTCGCTAATGTCTGGATACATTCTTTTCCACTAGTACAACTTTCGCCAACAAACCGCTGGCAAGCAGCTCAAAGGATTCCGTCCGCATCGTCAAAACTCAACACAGCAAATAACTCAACGCATGCGCGTTAGCGAGCTACTAACCACACAGCCACTCCTGTACCTATATATATGTATACGACGGGCTTCTTTCAGTTTCCATCTACCAAATCCACTCACAAGGCTTTGGTCGGCCCGAGGCTATAGTAGAAGACACTTGCACAAGGTGCCATGCAGTGGGACTGAACCCGGAACCATGTGGTTGGTAAGCAAGCTACTTAGCACACAGCCACTCAGTTTCCATCTACAAAATCCACTCACAAGGCTTTGGTCGGCCCGAGGCTATAGTAGAAGACGCCCAAGGTGTCACGAAGTGGGATTGAACCCGGAACCGTGTGGTTGGTAAGCAAGCTACTTACCACACAGTCACTCCTATGCCTATGTCAACCACTTTACAGAGAGCACTGGTTGCTTTGTTTTTATGGGACACCATCACCAGTGCTGCTGAGTTGGCACTAGTACCTGTGCTTATAATATGAGCCCCTTATCCATGCATTTTACGTGTCACCACCATCAATGCTTCTTTTTGTGTCATCTCATCACCAGTGCTTGTGATATGGGTCCAGCAGCAGCACAATTGCCTTTTTCCTGGGACCCTCACCAGCGAATTGTATATGACAACAAAACCAACATGGTCCCCAAGGACCTTGCAAGACAAAATAGCTCAAAACTGGCAGGGAGGAAGGTAGTATTGAAGGGACGTCACCTTGTGCCAGTTGACAGGTTTAAGGTAGAAAGGGAACAGGGTCCAGATATAGAGCAAAAAAAACAAGCACAAAATAAATATTTTATTCATTATTCTTTATTAAGAAATTCCTATAACTGATGAAAGGAAAAAGCCTGTGTTTTAGCAGAGCAAATAGTGTTAATTATTGTTATGACTTAATAAATTTTGACATTGAGACAGTAACACGTCTCTGTGAATAGCCACATGTTTATGCATGTGGCTTTTTCGAGAGAATCATGTGCCACACATGTCACACTGACATGGCTACTCTCATGTAGGGATTCGTTCATGGACAGTTAAGTTAGGTCTATGAGAGAATGCTTTAACACAGACAAGACCATTACATAGGTTGTGTCTGGTATGAACATTTTCATGTGTAGTTACAACACCATTTGCAAAAAATGAATTACAACAACTAATGCGGGATTATGGCTTCTCTACTGTATGTGTATGCATGTGTCTATTCAACTGATGCCTTTGAGAAAATGACTCACCACAAATATCACGATGATAAGATTTCTCACCAGTATGAAGGCGATTGTGAGTAACCAAATGACTATTACGAGAGAATGATTTACCACAGATATCACAATGATATGGTTTCTCTCCTGTATGTGTACGTTTGTGTCTAACAATGTCACTACTGTAAGAAAATGATTTTCCACAGATATTACAGTGATATTCTCTTTATCAAGGTATTCTGATTCAGTTAAATTATTCATTATGAGAGAATTACTTATCATACACTTCACAATGATAAAGTGTTTTTCATTTCCATGAATACATTTCTGTTCACTTGTGTCACTTCATTCAGATAACATTTTAATGCAGTGTTTCTTCCATACATTTCACAGAAAGAAAAATATTCCGCTGTTCCTTGTTGTAGACTGTATTTATATACAGGGGTAGACTTATTCCTGAATGCTCCTTACAAATATACTGTCTTCCTTTAGGTGATGAGAATATCAAAGACACTTCTGAATGGAGAGATTTCCTTCACATCAACATGTGATATTCTGAAATAGGAAAAGAAGCAGTAAGATAAAACTGGATTGTTGACCAACATAAGTAATTCTACTTGTCTGGCACCTTTCCGCTAACTAATTAAAACTCCCACTTATCTTCATGGGCACTGAACTTCCCTCTAGGATTCATACGTGCCCACCCTGATGGGCTGAAGAATGACATAGCAGAACCGTGCTCTGGTGTCCCAACTAAAATAGCTTTCCTGACTTGCTACAATATTAAATACTGGCAGAATCACTAAGATGCCGGATTAATTGCTTAACAGCATTTCGTTTGTAAATAGCTTTGTCAAACTAGAGATAAAAGCAATCAGGAATGGGAGTGTGTCTGTGCATTGTTTATTTCTCTTTAATCATGTACACACTGTGAGGGTGAGTACGATTGATCATTTGAGCATCTTACAATTTCATGAGTCCTTTATTAAAAAAAGGGACAATGGTAATTATTCTCCTTCCTCTCGCAGGTGTTACGACTACTCACGGAAACGGAGACACACGTCTTTGTGAGCAGAAGGATCTCCGCAGTAGAATCAATAGCTGCAAACCCTCTGAAGACCTCACAGGTTGTGTCCGGGTAGAATGGATATAATTCGCCTCTACCCATCTATAGACAGAGATTTCTTGTAGGGTGCTTGTAAAGACAAGAACATTACATACGTTGGTGAGACATCTAGAAGCATTGCAGGGGGATGAAATAAAAATTAGAGGCAGCATGACCACATAACCAGTCCTCCATACTCTACCAAAGGTACTACTCAAAAAGAATGGTCCCGGTGCGCGCACTCGTGCTAGTCCGTTGTGACTGGTCGATCCTTCAACGACTACCTAGCGCGAGTATGCAAATTAACAGATGCGCACATAATAATATATGTATATAATGGCTGAATATATCATCATCATCGTTTAACGTCCGTTCTCCATGCTAGCATGGGTTGGACGATCAAATAAAATGGGTTTTGTCTTAAACAAAGTAAATAAAAGACTCAACAAAAGAAATTACGGCAATCTTTCGTCTCTAGTAGACCATTCTGTCGATTTCCGTAAAAATTTTTTTTTTTTTACATATGGGCTTGCGGGAACTTTTGAAATAATGAGAGCGAAAGAGACTAAGAGAAAGCGATTGTATGACGAGGGAAATTCTTTTGAAGTTACCGTCCAGGGGAAGCATTGATGTACATGTGTGTGTGTGTGTGTGTTTGATGGGGTGTGGCAGACAGACAGTATGTTGTGTAAGTGAAGTGCTTCTGTTAGTGTGTGCGAAGAGACAGAGTAATGTGTGAAAGAAAGAGATAACTGAAATTTTTTACTCGGTGTATGTGTATATGTATGTATATTACTTCAAAAGTTCCCGCAAGCCCATATGTAAAAAAAAATATTTTTTTACGGAAATCGACGGAAAGGTCTACTAGAGACGAAAGATCGCCAAAATGGCGATCTTTCGTCTGTAGTAGCACGTTTCCGTCGATGATTTCCGTAAAAAAAACGAGTAAAAAATTACACTGAATCGGCCATACATACATACATACATACATACACACATACATACACACACACATACATAGATACATACACACACACACATACATGCATACATACATATACACATACACCGAGTAAAAAATTTCAGTTATCTCTTTCTTTCACACATTACTCTCTCTGTCTCTTCACACACACTAACAGAAGCACTTCACTTACACAACATACTGTCTGTCTCCCACACCCCATCAAACACACACACACACACACATGTACATCAATGCTTCGGTAACTTCAAAAGAAATTCCCTCGTCATAAAATCGCTTCCTCTTAGTCTCTTTCGCTCTCATTACTTCAAATGTTCCCGCTCTCATTACTTCAAATGTTCCTTACACACACACACATACATACACACACACACATACATGCAGACATACATATACACATACACCGAGTAAAAAATTTCAGTTATCTCTTTCTTTCTCACATTACTCTCTCTGTCTCTTCGCACACACTAACAGAAGCACTTCACTTACACAACATACTGTCTGTCTCCCACACCCCATCAAACACACACACACATGTACATCAATGCTTTCATAGCTTCAAAAGAAATTCCCTCGTCATAAAATCGCTTCCTCTTAGTCTCTTTTGCTCTCATTACTTCAAATGTTCCCGCAAAGCCATATGTAAAAAAATAAAAGTTTTTTACGGAAATCGACGGAAACGTGCTACAAGCATGCTACTACAAACGAAACATTGCCAAAAAGAGGTTAGGGAACGAATCTGAAAACAAAAAGGCCCGGAAAGCAATGGGGGTGGGGAGAGGCCTTCGGAAAATTCACAAGATACGATGTTTTTCCCTCATAACTTTAAAATGGGTTTTTAAAAATGAAATTTTATATAAATACCTTTCAGACGGTATAGATTAGAATTATAAAGAAATTTGTGGGGAAAACCTTTTCTGAGGGGGTGGGGAGAGGACTTGGGACGATTCACAAGATCCGAGTTTTTCCCTCGTAACTTTGAGGAAAATATAATCCTTTTAAAGTTATAAATTAGGATTTTCCTCAGGAACTTCGATGCTAAACATCCCTTTGAAGGGTTCAGGTCTTTACTTCTACTGTGTTTATATATATATATATATCATCATCATCATCATCATCGTCGTTTAACGTCCGTTCTCCATGCTAGCATGGGTTGGACGGTTCGACCGGGGATCTGGGAAGCCAGAAGGCTGCACCAGGCTCCAGTCTTATCTGGCAGTGTTTCTATATATATGAAATGCTTAGCAGTATTTTGTCTGTCTTTACGTTCTCAGTTCAAATTCCGCCAAGGTCGATTTTGCCCTTCATCCTTTCGGGGTCGATAAGTTAAGTACGAGTTGTGTACTGGGATCAATCTAATTGACTGGCCCTTCCTCAAAAACTTCGAGCTTTGTGCCTTAGAGTAGAAAAGAATGTTGATACTTTACTGACTTTTCTCCATGTTTCATCTTCAACAGAATTTTGACATCAAGCTGCCCGTATCTATGTATTTGTGTATTTACGAATGTACAGAAGGAGGCAGAGGAGAAGTGATGTCTATGTTACCAAACAAAGCTGTGTTAATACGACACATGACTGAGGTGAAACCATCAGATATCTAGTGTCATTGACATGTATATTGGTGTGTGTGTGTGTGTCTAGGACAGATGCAATGTCCAGGAGGTGTTATTACGATAGATATGTCTGTGATATAAACCTCTTGAAAATAGAGAGATGGGATAAATTTAATAGATCAGATAAAGAATTACTTCTACAATTTTTGAAAACAGAAATGTCGTAAATTTGCATTTTTGAATATCTGCCTTTTAAACATGCTTTATGTCTTATATTATTTTTTTTATTCTTTCAGAAAATCACATGAAATTGGCTAAAAGTATTTTTTTACTTTTAAAGAATCATCAATATGTATCATGTTTGAAAGACTCTGCAAAGATATTCTACAAACGTATAATCTTGCTTCTATAAATCATCGCTGAATTACAGTAAATTATTTCCTCTGAGAGAGAAAGCATTTCTTTACTTCTGTGTCTGAAATGTGCAAGAGATAATTTTCTCTTTTAAATGTACTTTGATGGATTTACAAAAGTATTTGCAGCATTTCTAAATATTAAGATCACATTTAAAAGAAAAGTGATATTTGTTTGGAATAATCTATAAAAGCAAAAAGAAGAAAAATATATTTTGGTGAGAGAAGAAATATTCCTATAAAGTTGTTGATCTGTACAACTTGAAGGATCGATTTTATTTTTCTTGGAGAGATGTCGGAAGAATTAAGAAAATCATCATATGACTGTGACATCTGCAAAGAGTCATTCTTAGAAGAAAGTAAATTCAGTCAACACAAACAAATTCATGAAGGGGAAGCACCATACCAATGTGATATCTGTTGTAAATCATTCAGTCGAAGAGGTAGCTTAGCTACTCACAAACAGCTTCATATAGGGAAGAAACCCTATCAGTGTGATATCTGTGCTAAATCATTCGCCGATGGCAGTAACTTCATTCGACACAAACATATTCATATGGGGGAGAAACCATATCACTGTACTATCTGTGGTAAATCATTCTCTAATGACAGTCACTTAACTCGACATATACGTATCGATACAGGAGAGAGACCTTATCCCTGTGATATCTGTGGTGAATCGTTCTCTGTTGGCAGTAGCTTAACTCGTCATAAACGTATCCATACAGGAGAGAAACCATATCACTGTGATTTATGTGGTAAATCTTTCTCTGAAAACGATAGCTTAACTCAACACAAACGTATTCATACAGGGGAGAAACCCTATCAATGTGGTGTCTGTGGTGAATCATTCTATCACAGAGGTAACTTTACTACTCACTCAAGGGTTCATACAGGGGAGAAGCCATATCACTGTGACATCTGTGATAAATCATTCTCTGTTAGTAGTTGCCTAACTAGACACAAGCGTGTTCATGCAGTGGAGAAAACCTCCCCGTGATATCAATGGCAAATTAGTCTATCAAAGAAGTAACGTAACTACTTACAAAAGGCGCAGGAGTGGCTGTGTAGTAAGTAGATTGCTACCCTTCGACGTGTTCAGACGTGTTTTCTTGGCTGCTGCCGGATGTCATGTTCCGGCGTGAATTATTGAAATTTGAGACTCGACTACAAGTAAGCGTTTGATGTTTTTTTAGGGGTTTAGTGAGGTTTATTGCTCTGTATTTATTATCTTTTGGAGAGTAATAGACTTCACTTTGCTCCGGACATTTTCCTTCCTGTGGTCGAGCGTAAAGACTCACTTTGCAGTGAGAATTGTGGTTTTTGAGGAGGCTTAACCCCTCCTCAACAATTAATTAATTTCGTGTTGGATTTACCAAGAAGAACCAAGGATTGTTTTGTTGGATTTACGAAGAAGCACCAAGGATACCCAAGGACTGTTTTGGATGTTTGGCCAGGAGTACCTTTTTGGCCAAAAAAATTAATTCCTTTGCTGAATTTGAACTCTCTTCTTCCAGCTATCATTTATTTTTAAAAAGAACTCTTTTGAACTGTTATTTTTAGTGTAATTCTTCTTTTCTGTTGTGTTTTCCCTTCTCCCTCTTTCTAACTTATTTATTTTCTTACACTTTTGAACTTTAATTGGATTCCATTTCGAAATGGCAAAGGAATTTATTGTGTGGGACCTAACACCTCCCAAAAAACATTTAAAAGAGCTGGAAAAGAAGACCGTGGTGTTGAGGACTTACTCGAAGTCGCTCGACACCATAGCTGTCTTCCCGAAGGCCACAATTTTAAACAAGCTGGCGGACTACATGCCAGCCGTTAAATTTATCTCACGGGGAGTGGTTGCTATTTGACTCCCCACAAGAAGCTTGCGACTTTGCAAGCCAGCCCCTTTAGGGCAAAGAAATATTGTTTCTCCCAAACTATATGGGAGAAAAACTATTGAGGGCTTGGATCTGCGGCTTATCACCCGGAGTTGAGCCCGAGTGGATAGAGGACTCTCTCCGCCGGGGTCTGGGTGGTAGCAGTGCCGAGCTGCTAAGTGTAAAAATGTTGCCTGCGGCTGATTGGGAGGGGTCGAAAGCTGTTTTGACCCTATGGACCCAATCAGCCAAAAGTCTGGTTTTACCAGATTTCTTGAGGATGGCCGGGTCCAAGTATCCGGTGATGCTTGAGGGACGCCCCCACCAAGTGTCACCTGTGCCTGGAGACCGGCCACATTAAGAAGAACTGCCCCAGGGACCAAAGTAGGAATCTGGAGCAGTTAATGGTGGAATCTCTCCCTGCTCCCCCAATGGAGGGAGAGAGACAGAACGGGGAAATTGCTACATCCTCAAAAAAGAAAAGAAAGATGGGCAACAATGGTGACCCACCGAAAGACCCGGGAGCTGCGGGAGAAAAAGAGGACCCGTTGTGTGCAACACAGGAACCTCACCCTCCCGTAGCCCAGGGAAAAAAAGGAAAAAAAAAAAGAAAGACAAACTGGATGCCGGCGGCAGGACACGTAGACGGCGCCTCCCAAGCCTCCTCAGGCGGATGTGCTGCCGGAGGATCAATATGTGGTCCTCTTCCACAAAGGAGGAACACTTGAAAACGAGATAGGTAAATTGGAAGGGAGAGGCCAATGGGAGGGACTTCGGTCCTGCACGGAGGACCCTGAGGGGCCTTCGCAGGTGGCTGCAGAGGTCCTATGGCATAGCGATCTGTGCAGGATCATGAATTCCTTCCCGGAGGACTCCTTTCAGTTTATACCTGAATACTGCCGCCCGACAAAGAATGATTGCCTGGATAAAGCAAAAGCGCTGGTTGGCCGGGTAACTTGAACTTTTTGAATGTTTTTAAAAAAGAAAATTTGTATCATATTGAGAAAGAGCTTCATTGCCTCTATGTGACTTTTTGATTTTTTTGAAAAAAGAACATTGTCTTGGAGAAGCGGATGTCGGCAGGCGCTTTCGTCTTCTCCCATCACCATCTTCGTTCCATCACCATCATTCATACCATCAATGTCTACGTCCAGCCCGCAGAGTTACATCTATGTACTGCCTTCATGGCAAATTTAATGAATAAAAGTAGCTTGCTAACCAACCACATGGTTCCGGGTTCAGTCCCACTGCGTGGCACCTTGGGCAAGTCTCTTCTACTATAGCCTCGAGCCGACCAAAACCTTGTGAGTGGATTTGGTAGACGGAAACTGGAAGAAGCCTGTCGTATATATGTATGTATGTGTGTGTTTGTGTGCCTGTGTTTGTCCCCCTAGCATTGCTTGACAACTGATGCTGGTGTGTTTATATCCCGTCACTTAGCAGTTCGGCAAAAGTGACCTATAGAATAAGTATTGGGCTTACAAAGAATAAGTCCCGGGGTCGAGTTGCTCGATTAAAGCTGGTGCTCCGGCATGGCCACAGTCAAATGACTGAAACAAGTAAAAGAGTAAGGGTTCATACAGAGGAGAAACGAAATCATTGTGATATCTGTGACAAATCATTCTCCGAAAACAGTGGCTTAACTCAACACAAACATATTCATACCGTGAGGAAACCATATCTGTGGTACATCATTCTCTTGTACTTACTGCTTAGATATTCAGAAATATATCCATACAGGAGACAAGGAATACCACTGTGCCATGTATGGTAAATCATTCTCTTAGTAGTTGCCTAACTAAACAAAAGCGTATTCATACACTGGAGAAACCATACTGTCGTATCTGTGGTAAATCATCATCCTTTAAAATTCAGTTATTCATGCTTCTGTCTATCACACGGACTTCATTGATGGAGATTCTCTTCACCCGGGCACCTTTCCTGTTGCCAATCCCCATATGTTTCCAAGCAAGGAAACGTTTTCCATGGTAAGACATGTTCGACACAGAAGACTGGAAATGACCATCTGCATTTGTATGACGGTCATTTACAAACACCACATCTGGACAAGGGTACACACACACATATGCATGTCTGGAGAATTTCTTATAGGAAATATTTTACATTTTTAATCTACATCTAAATGTTTGTAATTCCTTGTAGGAAATGAAACACATGTAATGCTGAATAAATGATATCAAACTTTTATCTGGTTTCCTTATGTGATATTTAATTACTCTGCAAAAAATAACCAAACCTAATGCAAAAATAATATGTGTATATATCCTCGTTTTTTTCTGTGTTCCTTTCTGTAGAAGAGCGTAGGCTCGAAATGTAAAAGACTTTTTCAATTCCTGAGCGTTATACTAATACATCTGTTTGTTTTGTACACCACCTGTCTTCGTCTTTTGTTTTTTTCGTAAACTCTCCCTATATATATATTCTTCTTCCCCTCCCCTTCCCTCCCCCTCTTCTCCTCACTACACCACATGACTTTACACATCACATCACATATGATGTGCCATACTAATACACACACCAACTAATACATACTAATACGTACTAATACATACTAGTACATACTAATACTTACACCAACCCTATACATACACACGTCCAGACCCCGCATACGCACTTATACTCTCTCACACACACACACACACCTATACATACCAATACGTACTAATACATACTAATACATACACCAATCCCATACATACGCACGTCCAGACCAATCCTACGCACTAATACTCTCTCATACACACACACACACACCCTTATACATACTAATACATACACCAACCCTATACATACACATATCCAGACCCCTCCCACGCACTATCAGCTGGTCCCTCAACCCGTTTATCAACCCTATTATCTCCCCTTATTTCGCTCTCGCGTCTCATGTTTGATCTTTGACCTCTGGCCGAAATCAGATCGCCATGTTGATTCGTTAGCTACTGCACGCATTTTTTTTCTCTCCTTCTTTCTGTGTTTTTCTCTCTCTGTGTATCTTTCTGTTGAAGAGCGTAGGCTCGAAACGTTAAAGACTTGTTTTATTTATATTTCCTGAGCGCCATACTAATACAATTGTTCGTTTGTTTTCCACCTGCCTTCGTCTTTTGTTTATTTTCATAAAGCTTCCCGTTATATATATATATATATATATATATATATATATATGTATAACCAGCTTCTCTCTCTCCAACTGGTATACTTTTGTTATGTAGTGGAGTAGGCATGAGAGGGATGGAGGAGTGAAGAAGTAGAGAAAGTTGATCTTATAATAATTCTGCATGTCATTATGTTACTTAGCCTGTCAATAACACTTTCAGCTATTAGAGAAACTGGGAGAAAGAAAAGAGGGGAGAAAGAAAAGAGGATAAGGTTAGGAATGAGGTGGGAAGAGGAAGAAAAGACTCAGAAAGAAGTGTGCAAATCCTTCCTGTCATTCCTAAAGGGAGCTGGGCTGATGAAGTGCACGCATGCCTTAAGTTATTCATGTTGTGGCCCCAGGTTAAGACCTTAAGCATAATCACAAACATGCATGCACACTTGATTGGTAATAGAATGTCTGCAGCATTTGTTGAAGAAATTTTAACCCTTGGAGAAGACAAGGTCCCTAGGAATGATAGGGGCAACATATCAGTCTATGAACTGTGCAACTCCGTGAACAACCCTTCCGGTCCTTTGGAAACTGTTTCCCAATTTGGAAAGTAATTATGCAGACATCAATTGGCTCGGTGAAAGAACCATCCTGGCCCCACAAAACATAGGTGTCAGTGCTATCAATGACCAGCTCATATGACGAATTCCAGGTGAGGAGTACATCTACAAATCAATTGACCTGACATCTGACCCCCAAGACATTGTCATTTACCCTATCGAGTTTCTCAACTCATTGGAGCCAGCAGGGTTTCCACCTCACGTCCTTAGGCTAAGGGCTGGATGCCCAATTATGCTAATCAGAAACTTACTTCCGCCTAAACAGTGCAACAGGACCCGCTTAGTAATCAAGTCCCTGACGCCCCACTTGATTGAGGCCACCATTGTAACAGGGTGCAGGAGGGGTGAAGATGTTTTCATTTCAAGGATGCAGCTTTATCCCCCACGGTCAGACATGCCGGTCAAGTTCTACAGATTGCAGTTTCTGGTCAGACCATGCTTCACCATGTCCATCAACAAATCCCAAGGCCAAACTCTATCGGTAGCAGGCATAGATATAGGGTTTTCCATTCAATGAGGATAAATAATTGATAAACTAATTCCTTATAGGATTTCTGCTAAAATTGGCTACACCCCATTTTCAACCATAACTTTTAAGGATTTTGACATATTTTGCTCAAACTCGATGCCAGCACTACTTAGGACTCGTGGGATCTTTGAATGCTTTAAGTTCTCAAAAAAATTTAAAAAACGATGAGTGGAAATAATCGATAAACTGATTCCTTATTGTATTTCCCATTCAAATTGCCTGCGATCCAACTTGCAACCAAACTTTTGCCAATTTCAGCAGATTTCGCTCGAATGTGATGTTATTATCACTTATATTGGTTTAAAGTAAAGCGCTTCATCACTTAATGATCCGAATTTAATACCGAGCAACGCCGGGTTATACTGCTACTCAAATACATATCAGTAAAGCCGTTAATATTTAAAGAATGGAGTTAGTTCACCTTGTTAACTCTTCCTAATTTCGTTTCTTCTTCCTGTTTCTCACGCAGCTTGATTGTTTGACCAGTTCCACTTTCGACTGATATTAAGAGAAAATCCAATCAAATATATACAAATGATTGGTAATTAACTGTCTAGAGAAACAGGTACAACATTTATGATTATGTGGACGTAAAAAATATGAAGTAACGTTCGTTGGAAAAGGGAAGAAATTCTCTTGAAGCTGTCAGTGTCCGCTCTGACTCGTTGACTCTCTCTTTATATCAATTACTATGTAAGTATTATAAAGACATTTCTATTGTATTAAGTATCATATTACGTACATCTGTTTGTTTCCATGTGTTGAATAAGTCAACAGAAAGAATCTCAATAAACAAAGACGAAATTATATGAAAGTAAGGCTGTTATTTTAATACTTTCATTGTGTTATCCCTTCTCTTTTAGATATTTCATCGCACTTGTGGTTACGCCTTCCGGATCGCCGTTATTTCCTATATTTCTTAATGTCAGATTAATACCTCGTTTAGATAAAATTCCTCTTTTAGACAATTTAGTTAAATGCGGGTAAATTACGATGTAATTTGTAAGAAAAGATGGGGAACGTATAAAAGTATGAATGTGCGCTTAAATTACTGAAACGAAAAGGCAATATGGAATACAGATGAAATGGAAGGGCTTTGAATTGAAACAGTAGAAAGTACCTAATTGACCAAAAATAAATATAATAACCCGTTTATATAATCTTTTACTCGAACATTAGTAGAGAAGATATAAAAAAAAAATATCGACACGACATATAAAATGAAGGCTGATCACTATTGTTTAAAAACTATCGCTTTGTGAAATTTAGTTTACTCGAATCAGTCACCAATAATTTACTTTTCCATGCTTGAAGCATTATAACATTTTTATGTCCATTAAAATATATAAAATTATAATAATAATAATCAAAGAGTCACTGAGAATGGTTTTAAGTGTGGTTTCACATTTTTATATTTCCCACTCCCTGGGAAAAATTCTTACACATAAATCCCCATATATTCTTAACCTAAACGAGATTTCTTGAAAATGTCATTAAAAAAACATCCATTTTCGTGGAAGTTACAGGCAACAAAGTGGATGGGGTACTGATCTGTAGTTATGCCGTCATTTTATGATAAGGGCAAAGTAACACACACCTAGTCCAATGCTGGGATATAAGCAAAGGGAAAAAAGATGCTGATTTAAATTTTTACTCGCACCCCAACCGAGCGAGGCCTTGTATATTTGGGGGTAAGGCAAAAACATATCACTGTGACATCAGGGGTAAATCATTCTCTGTTAGTAGTTGCCTAACTAGACCCAAGCATACTCAGACACTGGAGGAAACCCCCTTCAGATGAAAACATCCGATGTCTAGTGTCATTGACATATATATTGGTATGTGTGTGTGTCTATGACAGAATTAATGTCCAGGAGATGTTATTATAATACATGTGTCTACACCCTGATACAAACCTCTTGAAAATAGATGGGATAAATATAATAGTTCAGATAAAGGATTGCTTCTACAATTTATGAAAACAAAGATGTCGTAAATTTGAACTTTTGAATATCTGCCTTTTAAACATACTTGATATCTTATATTATATTTTCTATTCTTTCAGAAAATCATATGAAATTGGCTAAAAAGTATTTTTTGCTTTTAAAGAATCATCAATATGTATCATGTTTGAAAGACTCTGCAAAGATATTCTACAAACGTATAATCCTGCTCCTATAAAACATTGCTGAGTTACAGTAAAATATTTCCTCTGAGAGAGAAAGCATTTCTTTACTTCTGTGTCTGAAATGTGCAAGAGATAATTTTCTCTTATAAATATACTTTGATGGATTTACAAAAGTATTTGCAGCACTTCTAAATATTGGCAATGATCACATTTAGAAGAAATATAAGAGAAGTGATATTTGTTTGGAATAAACTATAAAAGCAAAAAGAAGAAAAATATCCATATATTTTGGTGAGAGGAGAAATATTTTTGAAAAGTTGTTGATCTGTACAACTTGAAGGATTAATTTTATTTTTCTTGAAGAGATGTCGGAAGAATTAAGAAAATCATCATATGACTGTGACATCTGCAAAGAGTCATTCTTAGAAGAAAGTAAATTCAATCAACACAAACAAATTCATACAGGGGAGAAACCATATCACTGTACTGTCTGTGGTAAATCATTGTCTGACAGGAGTAGCTTTGCTCGTCACAAACGTATTCATACGGGGGAGAAGCCATATCACTGTAGTATCTGTGGTAAATCATTCTCGAATGATGGTCACCTAGCTCAACACAAACGTACTCATACAGGAGAGAGACCTTATCCTGTGATATCTGTGGTGAATCCTTCTCTGCTGGCAGTAGCTTAACTCGTCATAAACGTATTCATACAGGAGAGAAACCATTTTCTTGTGATGTGTGTGGTAAATCTTTCCCTGAAAACTGTAGCTTAACTCAACACAAACGTATTCATACAGGGGAGAAGCCATATCACTGTAGTATCTGTGGTAAATCATTCACTAATGACAGTCACTTAATACGACACATACGTATCCATACAGGAGAGAAACCTTATCCCTGCGATATCTGTGGTGAATCGTTCTCTGTTGGCAGTAGCTTAACTCGTCATAAACGTATCCATACAGGAGAGAAACCATTTTCTTGTGATGTGTGTGGTAAATCTTTCACTGAAAAGAGTGGCTTAACTAAACACAAACTTATTCATACAGGGGAGAAACCATATCCCTGTGATATCTGTGGTGAATCATTCTCTCGTAGTTATAGCTTAGATATTCACAAACAAATCCATACAGGTGACAAAAAATACCACTGTGATACCTGTGGTAAATCATTTTCTGCTGGCAGTAGATTAACTACACACAAACTAATTCATTTAGGGGAGAAGCCATATCACTGTGATATCTGTGGCAAATCATTCAGTCAGACAGGTAATTAACTAGACACAAACGCATTCATACAGGTGAACAACCATATCGCTGTGATACCTGTGGTAAATCATTCAGTCAGGAGGGTAACTTAGCTACACACAAACGTATTCATACAGGTGAGCAACCATATGATTGCGATGTCTGTGGCAAATCATTCTCTGAAAAGGGTATTTTAACGACACACAAACTTATTCATACTGGTGTAAAGCCATATCATTGTGATATCTGCAGTAAATCATTCTCACAAAAACATCAATTAATTAAACAAAAGTGCATTCGTTATGCAAAGGATCCGTAGCACAGTGACATTTCTTGTATAACATTCGCCGAGGAAAATCTCTACCCATGAAGGAAAGTATATTATGAATATGATATCTATGGTAAATCTTTCATCTCATCTCATTCATGAACTAGTCAAAAGAGCATTGACTGATATTAATGCTTAATCATTCTTTCAAAAGGGTGAATTGTTTGTACACAGTCCTATTAATATGAAAGATATATCTATACCTCAAGATATTTGTGCTAAATCAATCGATAAAAATGATCAATTATTGAAATGTAAATGCATTCATACAGAAGACGAACTATGATGATGATGATGATCCTCATCATTTAAAATTCACTTTTCCATGCTTCAATGGATCAGATGGAATTCATTGATGGAGATTTTCTTCGGCTTGATGCCTTTCCTTTCAACAATCCTCACCTGTTTCTAGGCAAGGACATATTTTCCATGCTGAGATATATTTGACTCACAAGACTGGAAATGGACTCTATCTGTATGACACTCATTATGACCATTTACAAGCATCACGTGCTATCTGGACAAGGGTACATACACACACATATGTATGTTCGAAGATTTTTTTATAGGAAATCTTTTACATTTTTAATCTACTTCTAAATGTTTGTAATTCCTATTAGGAAATGAAACATATGTAGTGCTGAATAAATAATATCAAACTTTTCTCCAGTCTCCTCATGTGATTTGTAATTACCTTGCAAAAAATATTATCCAAACCTCCCACAAAAATAATGCACACACACACACACACACACAGACAGATGATGTGGTGGTGAGTGCATAGTGAAAACGGTTTTGTCTTTTCATTGAAATTAAATTTTTGTATCACCTACAAATTGAAATTTGTATTGGCTCTGACCCATCACCTTGGCTTATAAGTTACCAATGATGTGGTTTTCAGTGTATACCATGTTACGTTAAATTTTTACTCATAAGAAATTGTGACTCCTATATTTTACAATACAATTTTTGTTTTCTAGAAGAATAATTTGACCATTTCAATTTCAAAATGTAATTTTATTTGTTTATGGTCAAAATAGAAAAATAAGAGTGAATATTTATTTTATGAGTGCTGTGTATTAAGTCTATAAAATTGTGCATAAAATATATAAGCTATATGAAGTGCATTGAGTCATTATTATATTCCAATTTCCTTCACTTTTCAATGAATAATAGATGGGTGACTATCTTTTGATACAGACACAACACAGGCTACACTTTCGAGGTTTTAGATAAAGTTTTCAGAAATAACTGAATAGGTTTGCTATTAATTTCATGAAATATTCACGGGTCCCACTAGTTAACATTCAGAGAATCATGTGGTGAGCTGAAGGTAGAGGTGAAGAATGAGAGACAAAGTGGGAGGGAGAAGTGTTAACGATATGTGGTGAAGAAGGAATACTTATTACTTGGTTAACAGGTTAGCTGAAGGGAAAAATGAAGAGAAAGAGATATGTTTAGGATACATTATTTGTGAGAGAGTGAGGTTAAAGAGAAGGATATAGAAAGAGATGGACAGTGGAGGCAGATAGGATTCGTAATGTTAAAAGTTGATATAATCAAAAGACCTGAAATGAAACAAGTTTTGTACCTGAAACTTATAGTGATGATGATGATGATAGTGGTGGGTTAATTGCGAAAAGGAATTTCTTTTTTTATAGAGACCGTCACTCAACACTTGCACTTCTGTGCAATTATTATGGATGCCAAGTATATTTAACAAGCTAAAGGTATGAATGCTATAAAAATGCAAATAAACCTCTGTTTCTTAAATAGGTCCTCTTATTTTTTTAATTAATAATAAACTAAGGTGGCAAACTGGCAAGATCGTTAGCACATCGGGCAAAATGCTTAGCTAGATTCTTCTGACATCATTTATGCATTTAAATTCTTCCAAAGTGGACTTTGTCTTTCATCCAGAGATGGGTTTGATGAAAATAAGCCCCTTTTGAGCACTGGAGTAGAGATAATCAATTCAACACTGACTGTGGAATTGCTGGCCTTGTGCCAATATTTAGAAACTATTCCAATGTCTTTTCTCTCTCACCCGAGGAAATGCCACGACCATGTTGGCTTATTCCTGAATGTCCTATGGAACGTTGTACTGTGCAACCAATTGTAGCACTTGTTGAATGGGTGTTTGTTTTGATGTTTTATTTTCCCTTTTCTATTTTTTTCTTTCTTTCTTCCTCTTTTCCCATTTTCAGTTTTGGATACTGGATAAACAGCTGAAATATGTATTTATAGAATTAGTAAAGACATAAAGCACAGCTCCCATGACTTTCGGAAACATTCTTTCACACTAAGAGTTGCTGAAGCATGGAACAAACTGGCGGCATCAGTTGTTAGTTGTCGGAGCACTGCATCCTTCAAAACTTCCATGCTTCCTGAGATTCGCCAACACTACACCTGATTTTCTCCCCTCCATACACACGCAAGCATGTATCTGACTCTTACACTGTTCCCTTTCCATTACTGCATATACTTTATACGCACTTTCTGACAAGTTGTGGTGCACCTGAGCACTGTATACAATAATTTCATTATTATTATTATAATCGATAAACTGATTCCTTATGGTATTCCCATTCAAATTGCCTGCGATCCAACTTGCAACCAAACTTTTGCCAATTTCAGCAGATTTCGCTCGAATGTGATGTTATTATCACTTATATTGGTTTAAAGTAAAGCGCTTCATCACTTAATGATCCGAATTTAATACCGAGCAACGCCGGGTTATACTGCTACTCAAATACATATCAGTAAAGCCGTTAATATTTAAAGAATGGAGTTAGTTCACCTTGTTAACTCTTCCTAATTTCGTTTCTTCTTCCTGTTTCTCACGCAGCTTGATTGTTTGACCAGTTCCACTTTCGACTGATATTTAAGAGAAAATCCAATCAAATATATACAAATGATTGGTAATTAACTGTCTAGAGAAACAGGTACAACATTTATGATTATGTGGACGTAAAAAATATGAAGTAACGTTCGTTGGAAAAGGGAAGAAATTCTCTTGAAGCTGTCAGTGTCCGCTCTGACTCGTTGACTCTCTCTTTATATCAATTACTATGTAAGTATTATAAAGACATTTCTATTGTATTAAGTATCATATTACGTACATCTGTTTGTTTCCATGTGTTGAATAAGTCAACAGAAAGAATCTCAATAAACAAAGACGAAATTATATGAAAGTAAGGCTGTTATTTTAATACTTTCATTGTGTTATCCCTTCTCTTTTAGATATTTCATCGCACTTGTGGTTACGCCTTCCGGATCGCCGTTATTTCCTATATTTCTTAATGTCAGATTAATACCTCGTTTAGATAAAATTCCTCTTTTAGACAATTTAGTTAAATGCGGGTAAATTACGATGTAATTTGTAAGAAAAGATGGGGAACGTATAAAAGTATGAATGTGCGCTTAAATTACTGAAACGAAAAGGCAATATGGAATACAGATGAAATGGAAGGGCTTTGAATTGAAACAGTAGAAAGTACCTAATTTGACCAAAAATAAATATAATAACCCGTTTATATAATCTTTTACTCGAACATTAGTAGAGAAGATATAAAAAAAAAATATCGACACGACATATAAAATGAAGGCTGATCACTATTGTTTAAAAACTATCGCTTTGTGAAATTTAGTTTACTCGAATCAGTCACCAATAATTTACTTTTCCATGCTTGAAGCATTATAAACATTTTTATGTCCATTAAAATATATAGAAATTATAATAATAATAATCAAAGAGTCACTGAGAATGGTTTTAAGTGTGGTTTCACATTTTTATATTTCCCACTCCCTGGGAAAAATTCTTACACATAAATCCCCATATATTCTTAACCTAAACGAGATTTCTTGAAAATGTCATTAAAAAAACATCCATTTTCGTGGAAGTTACAGGCAACAAAGTGGATGGGGTACTGATCTGTAGTTATGCCGTCATTTTATGATAAGGGCAAAGTAACACACACCTAGTCCAATGCTGGGATATAAGCAAAGGGAAAAAAGATGCTGATTTAAATTTTTACTCGCACCCCAACCGAGCGAGGCCTGTATATTTGGGGGTAAGGCAAAAACATATCACTGTGACATCAGGGGTAAATCATTCTCTGTTAGTAGTTGCCTAACTAGACCCAAGCATACTCAGACACTGGAGGAAACCCCCTTCAGATGAAAACATCCGATGTCTAGTGTCATTGACATATATATTGGTATGTGTGTGTGTCTATGACAGAATTAATGTCCAGGAGATGTTATTATAATACATGTGTCTACACCCTGATACAAACCTCTTGAAAATAGATGGGATAAATATAATAGTTCAGATAAAGGATTGCTTCTACAATTTATGAAAACAAAGATGTCGTAAATTTGAACTTTTGAATATCTGCCTTTTAAACATACTTGATATCTTATATTATATTTTCTATTCTTTCAGAAAATCATATGAAATTGGCTAAAAAGTATTTTTTGCTTTTAAAGAATCATCAATATGTATCATGTTTGAAAGACTCTGCAAAGATATTCTACAAACGTATAATCCTGCTCCTATAAAACATTGCTGAGTTACAGTAAAATATTTCCTCTGAGAGAGAAAGCATTTCTTTACTTCTGTGTCTGAAATGTGCAAGAGATAATTTTCTCTTATAAATATACTTTGATGGATTTACAAAAGTATTTGCAGCACTTCTAAATATTGGCAATGATCACATTTAGAAGAAATATAAGAGAAGTGATATTTGTTTGGAATAAACTATAAAAGCAAAAAGAAGAAAAATATCCATATATTTTGGTGAGAGGAGAAATATTTTTGAAAAGTTGTTGATCTGTACAACTTGAAGGATTAATTTTATTTTTCTTGAAGAGATGTCGGAAGAATTAAGAAAATCATCATATGACTGTGACATCTGCAAAGAGTCATTCTTAGAAGAAAGTAAATTCAATCAACACAAACAAATTCATACAGGGGAGAAACCATATCACTGTACTGTCTGTGGTAAATCATTGTCTGACAGGAGTAGCTTTGCTCGTCACAAACGTATTCATACGGGGGAGAAGCCATATCACTGTAGTATCTGTGGTAAATCATTCTCGAATGATGGTCACCTAGCTCAACACAAACGTACTCATACAGGAGAGAGACCTTATCCCTGTGATATCTGTGGTGAATCCTTCTCTGCTGGCAGTAGCTTAACTCGTCATAAACGTATTCATACAGGAGAGAAACCATTTCCTTGTGATGTATGTGGTAAATCTTTCCCTGAAAACTGTAGCTTAACTCAACACAAACGTATTCATACAGGGGAGAAGCCATATCACTGTAGTATCTGTGGTAAATCATTCACTAATGACAGTCACTTAATACGACACATACGTATCCATACAGGAGAGAAACCTTATCCCTGCGATATCTGTGGTGAATCGTTCTCTGTTGGCAGTAGCTTAACTCGTCATAAACGTATCCATACAGGAGAGAAACCATTTTCTTGTGATGTGTGTGGTAAATCTTTCACTGAAAAGAGTGGCTTAACTAAACACAAACTTATTCATACAGGGGAGAAACCATATCCCTGTGATATCTGTGGTGAATCATTCTCTCGTAGTTATAGCTTAGATATTCACAAACAAATCCATACAGGTGACAAAAAATACCACTGTGATACCTGTGGTAAATCATTTTCTGCTGGCAGTAGATTAACTACACACAAACTAATTCATTTAGGGGAGAAGCCATATCACTGTGATATCTGTGGCAAATCATTCAGTCAGACAGGTAATTTAACTAGACACAAACGCATTCATACAGGTGAACAACCATATCGCTGTGATACCTGTGGTAAATCATTCAGTCAGGAGGGTAACTTAGCTACACACAAACGTATTCATACAGGTGAGCAACCATATGATTGCGATGTCTGTGGCAAATCATTCTCTGAAAAGGGTATTTTAACGACACACAAACTTATTCATACTGGTGTAAAGCCATATCATTGTGATATCTGCAGTAAATCATTCTCACAAAAACATCAATTAATTAAACAAAAGTGCATTCGTTATGCAAAGGATCCGTAGCACAGTGACATTTCTTGTATAACATTCGCCGAGGAAAATCTCTACCCATGAAGGAAAGTATATTATGAATATGATATCTATGGTAAATCTTTCATCTCATCTCATTCATGAACTAGTCAAAAGAGCATTGACTGATATTAATGCTTAATCATTCTTTCAAAAGGGTGAATTGTTTGTACACAGTCCTATTAATATGAAAGATATATCTATACCTCAAGATATTTGTGCTAAATCAATCGATAAAAATGATCAATTATTGAAATGTAAATGCATTCATACAGAAGACGAACTATGATGATGATGATGATCCTCATCATTTAAAATTCACTTTTCCATGCTTCAATGGATCAGATGGAATTCATTGATGGAGATTTTCTTCGGCTTGATGCCTTTCCTTTCAACAATCCTCACCTGTTTCTAGGCAAGGACATATTTTCCATGCTGAGATATATTTGACTCACAAGACTGGAAATGGACTCTATCTGTATGACACTCATTATGACCATTTACAAGCATCACGTGCTATCTGGACAAGGGTACATACACACACATATGTATGTTCGAAGATTTTTTTATAGGAAATCTTTTACATTTTTAATCTACTTCTAAATGTTTGTAATTCCTATTAGGAAATGAAACATATGTAGTGCTGAATAAATAATATCAAACTTTTCTCCAGTCTCCTCATGTGATTTGTAATTACCTTGCAAAAAATATTATCCAAACCTCCCACAAAAATAATGCACACACACACACACACACACAGACAGATGATGTGGTGGTGAGTGCATAGTGAAAACGGTTTTGTCTTTTCATTGAAATTAAATTTTTGTATCACCTACAAATTGAAATTTGTATTGGCTCTGACCCATCACCTTGGCTTATAAGTTACCAATGATGTGGTTTTCAGTGTATACCATGTTACGTTAAATTTTTACTCATAAGAAATTGTGACTCCTATATTTTACAATACAATTTTTGTTTTCTAGAAGAATAATTTGACCATTTCAATTTCAAAATGTAATTTTATTTGTTTATGGTCAAAATAGAAAAATAAGAGTGAATATTTATTTTATGAGTGCTGTGTATTAAGTCTATAAAATTGTGCATAAAATATATAAGCTATATGAAGTGCATTGAGTCATTATTATATTCCAATTTCCTTCACTTTTCAATGAATAATAGATGGGTGACTATCTTTTGATACAGACACAACACAGGCTACACTTTCGAGGTTTTAGATAAAGTTTTCAGAAATAACTGAATAGGTTTGCTATTAATTTCATGAAATATTCACGGGTCCCACTAGTTAACATTCAGAGAATCATGTGGTGAGCTGAAGGTAGAGGTGAAGAATGAGAGACAAAGTGGGAGGGAGAAGTGTTAACGATATGTGGTGAAGAAGGAATACTTATTACTTGGTTAACAGGTTAGCTGAAGGGAAAAATGAAGAGAAAGAGATATGTTTAGGATACATTATTTGTGAGAGAGTGAGGTTAAAGAGAAGGATATAGAAAGAGATGGACAGTGGAGGCAGATAGGATTCGTAATGTTAAAAGTTGATATAATCAAAAGACCTGAAATGAAACAAGTTTTGTACCTGAAACTTATAGTGATGATGATGATGATAGTGGTGGGTTAATTGCGAAAAGGAATTTCTTTTTTTTATAGAGACCGTCACTCAACACTTGCACTTCTGTGCAATTATTATGGATGCCAAGTATATTTAACAAAGCTAAAGGTATGAATGCTATAAAAATGCAAATAAACCTCTGTTTCTTAAATAGGTCCTCTTAATTTTTTTAATTAATAATAAACTAAGGTGGCAAACTGGCAAGATCGTTAGCACATCGGGCAAAATGCTTAGCTAGATTCTTCTGACATCATTTATGCATTTAAATTCTTCCAAAGTGGACTTTGTCTTTCATCCAGAGATGGGTTTGATGAAAATAAGCCCCTTTTGAGCACTGGAGTAGAGATAATCAATTCAACACTGACTGTGGAATTGCTGGCCTTGTGCCAATATTTAGAAACTATTCCAATGTCTTTTCTCTCTCACCCGAGGAAATGCCACGACCATGTTGGCTTATTCCTGAATGTCCTATGGAACGTTGTACTGTGCAACCAATTGTAGCACTTGTTGAATGGGTGTTTGTTTTGATGTTTTATTTTCCCTTTTCTATTTTTTTCTTTCTTTCTTCCTCTTTTCCCATTTTCAGTTTTGGATACTGGATAAACAGCTGAAATATGTATTTATAGAATTAGTAAAGACATAAAGCACAGCTCCCATGACTTTCGGAAACATTCTTTCACACTAAGAGTTGCTGAAGCATGGAACAAACTGGCGGCATCAGTTGTTAGTTGTCGGAGCACTGCATCCTTCAAAACTTCCATGCTTCCTGAGATTCGCCAACACTACACCTGATTTTCTCCCCTCCATACACACGCAAGCATGTATCTGACTCTTACACTGTTCCCTTTCCATTACTGCATATACTTTATACGCACTTTCTGACAAGTTGTGGTGCACCTGAGCACTGTATACAATAATTTCATTATTATTATTATAATCGATAAACTGATTCCTTATGGTATTTCCCATTCAAATTGCCTGCGATCCGACTTTCAGCCAAACTTTTGCCAATTTCAGCATATTTCGCTCAAATGTGATGTCATTGTCACTTATTTCGGTTTGAAGTAAATCGCTTCATCATTTAATGATCCAAATTTAATACCGAGCAACTCCAGGTTATACCGCTACTCAAATATATATCACTACAACTGCAATTATTTAAAGAACGGAGTTAGTTTCCCTCGTTAACTCTTCCTAATTTTATTTCATTTCTTCCTCATGTTTCTAGCGCACCTTGATTATTTAATCACTTTCACTTTCAAACTGATATTTAAGAGGAAACCCAATCAAAAATATACAAATGATTGGTAATTAAATGTCTAAAGAAACAGTTTCAGCATTTTTATTATGTTGACCTGCAAAATATGAAGTAACGTTCGTTGGAAAGAGTAAGTATCATTGTGTTATCCCTTCTCTTTTAGATATTTCATCGCATTTTTGGTTACGCCTTCCGGATCGCCGTTATTTCCTATATTTCTTAATGTCAGATTAATACCTCGTTTAGATAAAATTCCTCTTTCTTTTTGACTTGTAAATTGGACAATTTAGTTAAATGCGGGTAAATTACGATGTAATTTGTAAGAAAAGATGGGGAATGTATAAAAGTACGATTGTGCACTTGAATTACTGAAACGAAAAGGCATATCGTTTACAGACGAAATGAAAGGGCTTTGAATTGAAACACTAGAAAGTACCTAATTTGACCAAAAATAAATATAAAAATCCGTTTATGTAATATTTTATTCGAATGAAAATATAAAAAAATATCAACATGACATATAAAATGAAGGCTGATGGCCATTGTTTAAAAACTATCGCCTTCTGCAATTTAGTTTACTCAAATCAGTCACCAATGACTCAATTTTCCATGCTTGAAGCATTATAAACATTTTTATGTCCATTAAAATATATAGACATTATAATAATAATCAAAATGACACTGAGACACTCAATTTGGATCTTTTTGGTTTGAACGGCAGTTTTTTCTTGCGGTGTCATATGAAATTGTCACCCATAATTATGACCCTAGTATCGATCTATTGCATTTCAATCTGTTTTAGGGTTGGGGGTGGAGGAAGAGTATCTTTTTTTTTCTTCAGAAATGTAAATAAATCCAATCTGTTTCTTAAACGAGGGACATATTCATACGGCACATAATGTTTTTTTTAACCTTCAATAGACGTCACTGATTGGTTGAAACTGCAGAAATTGAAGAAGAAAAACAACAAATATCTTACAAACTATAGAATTTTCTCAATAAAACCAAGAGAAAAAGATGTTTTATAGACACTTTCTACCAGTATACGAAGTTTAAATGTGTTTAGTTTCATGGAAATTATTTTAAAAAACTGCTGTTCAAACCGAAAAGATCCCTCAATTTTTGTGCTTGAAGCATTATAAACATTTTTATGTCCATTAAAATAATAATAATAATCAAAAGTCTTTGACAATGGTTTTATGTGTGTGTTGGGATTTGGGTTTTGATCACGTGATTTTGGTTGCTGCTGTTATATGGCTGCACTGCGGCTGTGCGGAGTTCTCTTCTGTTTTGCAGACGACATGTTCAGCTTTGGTTTTAGGGAGTCAAGAATGTAGCAACTCGCTGCAAAAAAATATTATTGCGTTGAAGTTTCGTTTTGCTTACAATTTAGCAATCTTTGTATTGTATATTGATGTATTTTTCAGTCAATTGAAACCTTTTAAACTTTGATATTCGAGTTTTGGTTTATAACAGTGTAGTCTGGTGTAGGCATATGGTCTAGTGGTTAGAGCAGTGGACATGCGGTCGCGGGATCGCGGGTTCAAATCTCAGACCGAGCGAAACACCTAAGCTCCATGCAGCTCTGGCAGAAGGTAATGGTGAAACTTCTGCTGACTCTTTCACAACAACTTTCTCACTTGTAACGGGAATTAGTTGCTTCTTGCACTTTTGGGGTGCAACTCGGGAGCATTCACAATTTCCGTTCCTTTGATTTCCAGATTCTACCAGTCAAAGAACACAAACGCAACAGTAAAAAATATATACTCTTTATTTTTCTTATAACAGTAAGAAATAAGGTGGTATATTTGGTTCCACTTGGGTCTGGATGTGCAAGGCTGAATTAACGCTTATAAGATTTTACAAGTTCACCAGCAAACAGAGCTGGTCAAATATGGCGTCCAGAGAGCGGAGAAAATACACGTCTGCAACAATTTGTGGTGGTAGGCGTTCTGCTTACTGCTACATGTGTCTGGACGCTTTTGGTTAAGGTTTTACGCTCCCTCGCCTATCAGCTAAATGCCACATCATCATTCCCTTCTTCCAGTCTTCGCACATGCGCGAGAGGGCACTTCCCTTCTGCCTCTCCAGAAGGCTCCAAACCCCACACACGCGAACTGAAGTGGTGTTGCACGCGCGCGCGCACTGTTGGATAGCGTCACTACACACTCTTTCCTCCTGCATCTTGCAACTTACCTGCGACGGACTATCGTCCCATCCAGGTGGAGAACCTACACGCCAAGGAAACTGGCTCTTATGAGCCTGGCATGGCTCGAGAAGGAACAACAGTGTGGTCTACTCCCTGATATAAACCTCTTGAAAACTGAGAGATGGGATAAGTTTAATAGTTCAGATAAAGGATTGCTTCTACAATTTATGAAATCAGAAATGTTGTAAATTTGCACTTTTGAATATCTGCCTTTTAAACATACCTGATGTCTTATATTATTTTTTTCTATTCTTTTAGAAAATCACATGAAATTGGCTAAAAAGTATTTTTTACTTTTAAAGAATCATCAATATGTATCATGTTTGAAAGACTCTGCAAAGATATTCTACAAATGTATAATCCTGCTTCTATAAAACATTGCTGAATTACAGTAAAATATTTCCTCTAAGAGAGAAAGCATTTCTTTACTTCTGTGTCTGAAATGTGCAAGAGATAATTTTCTCTTTTAAATATACTTTGATGGATTTACAAAGAGTATTTGCGACATCTTTAAATATTGGCAATGATCACATTTAGAAGAAATATAAGAGAAGTGATATTTGTTTGGAATAAACTATAAAAGCAAAAAGAAGCAAAATATCCATATATTTTGGTGAGAGGAGAATTATTTTTGAAAAGTTGTTCATCTGTACAACTTGAAGAATTGATTATATTTTTCTTGAAGAGATGTTGGAAGAATTAGGAAAATCATCATATGACTGTGACATCTGCAAAGAGACGTTCTTAGAAGAAAGTAAACTCAATCAACACAAACGTATTCATACAGGAGAGAGTCCGTATTCTTGTGAAATCTGTGGAAAATCATTTTCTGATGACAGTAGCTTAACTCGACACAAACGTATTCATACAGGAGAGAAACCATATCGCTGTGATATCTGTGGTAAATCATTCTCTCAAAACAGTGGCTTAACTGAACACAAATGTATTCATACAGGCGAGAAACCATACCCCTGTGATATCTGTGGTAAATCTTTCTCTCAACACAGTGGCTTAACTCAACACAAATGTATTCATACAGGGGAGAAACCATATCGCTGTGATAGCTGTGGTAAGACGTTCTCTGGAAACAGTCACTTAACTATACACAAATGCATTCACACTCAAGAAAAATCAATTCACAGTGATATCTGTGGCAAATCATTTACACAAAATCATTTCTGATTTAAACACGTCTTTCCTTATGAAGTGGGTCCATAACACAGTGATATTTGTTGTACAACATTTCCTCAGAAGGACAAAGGATGTATCTCATAAAGACATCCACAGAATATAGAAACTATATGAATGTGACATCTATAGCAAATCTTTGACATGAAATCATCCATTTTTGAATCATACAGAAGAGGAACCACAATGATGATGATCCTTATCATTTAACATTCTCCTATTCATGCCTCCGTGGATCAGATGGAATTCATTGATGGCGATTTTCTACATCTGGGTACCTTTCTTGTGACCAATCCTCACCTGTTTCCAAGCAAGGAAATATTTTCCCTGGTGAGACATATTTGACACAGAGGACTGGAAGTGAACAACTGCACAAGTATGACGGTCATGATGGCCTTTTACGAACATCACATAATATCTGGACATGGGTACATACACAGACACATACACACACACTCACATAAACTATTGTATGTCTCAAGAATTTCTTATAGGAAATATCTTACATGTTTTCTACACATGTAAAAGTTTTTGATTCCTATTAGGAAATGAAACACATGTAATGCTGAATAAATAATATCAAACTTTTCTCCAGTCTCCTTATGTGATTTTCTAATTACCTTGCAAAAAATATTAATGTTAGTTAGAGTAGTGGGGTGAGAGAGAGGGAAAAGTAAAGGAAGGTGGTCTTATAATAATTCTGCTTGTCATTACGTTACTTAGGTCGTCGGTAACACTTTCATGTGATTGGAGAGAAAGCGGGAGAGAGAAAGGATAAGGCCATGAGTGGGACGGGAAGAGAGAGAAGCGTGCATGATGTGATAGGGGGACATATTTAGTGGAAGGTTGTGATATAGAGGAGAGTTAGGAATATAATTTTAGATGGTGGGTGATGTTCTGATGGAGAGATTAAAGATAGGTAGAGAGAGACAGATGATGGTGGTGGTTGTGATGGTGAATACAGAGTGAAAAGTAATGTTTTTTTTTTTTACTTAAACTAAGTTTTTTTACAACACCTACAAATTGAAATGTGTATTGGCTCTCTGATGTGGTTTTCAGAGTAAGCCATGTTACATTAAATTGTGACCCCTATATTTTACATATAAAGTAATTTTTTTAGTATACACTTCTTGTGTTTTAGGTAAGAAATTGTGCCCATGTAAATTTTAAAATGTAATTTTTTTCTGTTTATGAGAAAACTGGAAAAATATGAGCGAATATTTATTTTATGAGTGCTGTGTCTATAAAATTGTGCATAAAGTGTATTAAGTAATTACCGTATTCCAATTTCCTTCAGTTTTCAGTGAATAGCAGATGAGCGACTATCTTTTGATGCAGACACAATACAGGCTACACTTTAGAGTGTTTTGGTTTCAGGAATAACTCAATACATTGCCTCACTAGACACCGAGGCCATGACTAGTGACCGGGACCTTTTGTTTTGGGATAATGGATAAACAGCTAAAAGATTATATAAATATATATTTATAAAATTAAAGACTTAAATCTGTACAAGAAGCAAAGCAAAAAGAAAAGAATTCAATTAAGAATGCATCTGATGAAAGAATATTGGTTTAAAAAACATACGACATAAAAATGATAACAATGAAGACTATAAGGAATATGAGGGAGATAGGGTGAATCCTTTCTATTTGACAATGGTCGGGCATTGTCTTGTTGGAAGACTAATGCTTTTCTGTTGGTAATCTCCAGCCGCAGTTCTTTGATTCATTTTGGTTCAAATTAGCCATTTGATGACAGAACACATCAGAATTAATGGTCTGGTTTTATGGGAGAAGGTCATAACAAACAATGCCTTTATGATCCCAGCAAACACAAAGCACAGGTTTGTTGCCATGGATATTCATCTTTGGTTGCTTGGGGGATATTTCTTCAAACTCCAGGATCAGTTTTGCACAACATTAAGCATGCAATCCATTTTTCACATCCAGTCACAAGTCCTTTCCAAAAAAGGGCATGCTTTCTTTCCATTTCAAAAGCATGTCCCAAACGGTATACTGGTCCCAGCAATTCTTATCTGAGAGTTTCAAGCACCCATATATTAAAGCAAAGAGTAAGATAGAAAGAGGGACAGAGAGAAGCGTACATGAAACGTGATAGGGGGAACATAATATTTATTACATGGTTAAAAAAGTTAGTTGAAGTTGATGATATAGAGAAGTTAGCAATATAATTTTAGCAGAGTGGTGATGTTCTGATGGTGAGATTTGAGGCACAAAGAGACAGAGAGATGATGGTTGTGGTGGAGGAAATGGTGATGGACAGTGCATAGTTAAAAGTAATTTGTTTTTAATTGAAAAAATTTTTTTTTATATCACGTATTTGCAGAATCGTATGAATTTCCGTGTAAAAAGTACAAAATCACAATAATTTGACATTTCACACCCCTTTTTTACATGAACAAAATGACAGCTTCCAAATATTGTTTTCTAAATGGGTAAGAATGATGAAACTTTAAACCACAGTGTTACACATTCATATCTATGTGTATACGCAGGTATACGTATGTAGAATACATCCCCACTTTTGGCACTATTTTGTAAGTAACAGTACGAACTATGTCTAAAGTATATATGTATCACTACGCTGAATGTAGTCCAGTTCATGTAACATGAAAAGTAAATAAACACGTAAAACAATAACAATGGCTTCGTATTGAGTTGTCTATCCCATTAGAACCAAAACTACACATAACATTGTGGCAGCGGTAAATAATTAATCAGAAAATTTTTTTGGGCAAGTGTGCGATAAAAACAAAGGAGTGCAAATTCTTTGGAATTATATACTCTGCAGAGGGAGTTAAACCAGACCCCGCTAAAGTGGAAGCCATCAGAGACATTAAAGAACCTAAAGACAAGAAGGAACTCAGGAGCTTCCTGGGACTCATTCACTACATGGGAGCCTTCATACCCAAGCTGGCCGATCACACTGCAAATCTCCGAGAACTAAACAAAGATGACATAGAGTTTGATTGGTGTGTTTCACACACACAGGATTTCAAAGCAATCAAAAAGCTCATCAGTGAGGAGACAACTTTGCAATACTATGACAGACGCAAACCAGTAACACTCCAAGTCGATGCTTCTATGAAAGGAGTTGGTGCAGCACTGATACAGGAAGGTAAACCCATTGCATATGCCTCGAAAGCTCTCTCACCCACAGAGACAAGGTACTCAAATATTGAAAGGGAACTCCTGGCAGTAGTATAGGGATGTGAAAAGTTCCATACATACCTGTATGGCAGACATTTCAATAGTGAAACAGACCATCGCCCGCTAGAACAAATACATAGAAAAAAACCTGACAAAAGCACCAGCCAAACTGCAGAGATTACTGTTAAGGCTTCAAACATACGACTATGACATCAGGTACAAGCCAGGAAAAGACCTGATATTGGCAGATGTTCTTTCCAGACTATCCTCACCTGATAAACAGGAGATGGAAGGACAAAGCATAAAGGTCCACCACATTATAAATGTAACAACCACCTATCAGCAGACAACGTGTACAACACCTGCTGCATCAGTGACAACACCCACAGAATCGTCATCCCAATGGGCACGAACCACCCATCAGCAGCCCAACAACACACCTCAGACACCGGTGCGAAGCCCAAGATCCACCAGGTGGAGAAAGAACATCCTGCCACCGGTTCGATACCGTTAAAGAAAAAATATTTGCTCTTTTTATTCATGATAAAGTTTTTTTTTGAAAAAACTTTATCATGAATAAAAAGAGAAAATATTTACATTTTTTTTATCAAAATATACCATTAGTTTCAATTGCCTAAAAAAATTTAATAAGAAAATGAAAACCAAAAAAAATATATATATATATATATAAAAACTGCTATGATTAATTTAATTTCACTCAATTTGGTTTTCATTTTCTTATTAAATTTCTTTAAGGCAATTGAAACTCATAGTATATTTTGATTTTAAAAAATGTAAATATTTTCTCTTTTTATTCACGATAAAGTTTTTTCAAAAGAAAAGAAGAAAAAAAACGAAAAGATAAGTAACTAATTCTGCTCGTTTACAAAGCAGAGGCAGAATAATCTCAAGGTTTCCGCTGCAGGATGGCCACCTCGCGCTGACAATCCATTAGAGAAAGAGAGACTAGTATATTTGTCTTCACTGCCAAAAGACCCCTTTTTTTTTCAAGAAGAAGGGATGTTACACATTCATATCTGTGCGTGTGTGGGATGCGTCCCCGCTTTTGGCACTATTTTATAAGTATTACTACGCTGTGTCTAAAGTGATATCGGTGTCGCTGCGCTGAATGTAGTCCAGTTCTTGTAACATGAAAAAGTAAATAAACACGTAAAAGAATAACTATGCTTCGTATTGAGTTGTCTATCCCATTAGAACGAAACTACACATAACAGTGATGAAGCCGAATATTGAAGAAATCTCTTTCACAAAATACCAAATCTATTAAAGTAGAGCCGCAATTCTTTAAAGACTGGAGTTAACTCCCGTTGTTCATTGTCAAAACTCTTCCTCATTAATTGTATTTCTTGTTCTTGTTTCTCACGCACCTTGATTGTTTGATCAGTTCCACTTGACAACTGATATTTAAGAGGAAAACCCAATCAAATATACAAATGATTGGTAATTAACTGTCTAAACAAGCAGATACAGCATTTACGATTATGTGGACCTGAAAAATATTAATTAACGTTTGTTGTAGAAAACTAGAAATTCTCTTGAAGCTGTCGTTGTCCACTCTGACTCCAGTTCTCACATCTTCCTCCTTCACTCTTTCTCTCCATATCTATTACTATGTAAGTATTTATTTAAACATTTCTATTATATATGTGTCGTATTATGTACATTTATTTGTTTCGATGTGTTGAGAAAGTTAAAAGAAAAAAAAATCTCTCGAAGACGAAATTATACGAAAGGCTGTAATTTTAATACTTTCATTGTGTTGTCGTTTTCTTTTAGACATTTCATTGCACGTTTGGTTATTTTCTAAATTTTTGTAAAAACGTCGGATCAATTCCTTGTTTAGATAACATTTATCTTTCTTTCTAACGTGTAATTTCGACAATTTCGTTAAATACGGGAAAATTACGACGTAATTAGTAAGAAATGGGGAATTTACAAAAGTACGAGTGTGCACTTGAAATACTGAAACGAAAAGCAAATATCGTATCGAGAGGAAATGAAACGGCTTTTATTTGAGACATAGGAAGTCTTTATTTCTGGTGGTTCTTCTGCATCATTAAAAGTTAGAATTAATATGTTTTTCTAATTTATTTAATTTTGTGTGTGTGTGTGGAGTGCTGCTTTAAGCACCTAATATAATCCCTCGTCACATATTTTTATTTGGGGGAATTTTCAGAAATTTTTGCGTACGAGAATTCGTTCGGTCATGCAACCAAAAAAAGAAAAGAATCAACTGCGATTTATGAGCTATTTAGCTGTTATTTTTCGCACATCTCACGACCAGTATGGTAATAATTCGGTTAATATAGGGCGTAACAAATATCAGAAAATCAAAAAAAAAATGTGTGTAATAGGTGTAAAACAACTTCCTATGAACGAATATGAAAAAAAAAATTCGCGCACGCGAAAGGGGGGTGGGGGAGAGGCCTCGGAAAATTCACATCGGGAAGTTCCGAAAGCGTCTGAGGAGCTGACCCGGGCACCAAAACAAAAAAAAAATAGTGTAATATGTGTAAAACAACTTGCTCTAAACGACTATCATGAAAAAAATGTGCGCTCGCGAAAGGGGGGTGGGGGAGAGGCTTCGGAAATTTCACATCTTCAGTCCACGGCCTTTAAACTAAGAAAAAATAGTGTAATTGGTGTAAAACTACTTGTTCTAAACGAGTATCAAGAACACACACTCACACATGAATCATAAACTCCGTATTTCGCAAAAAAAAAAATAAAGAGAAGAAATTCTGGAAAAAGTGAAGAAATGTTGGATCTCATTCCTTGGTTAAAGCTATTTTAAACATTAAATTTATGCTTTTCTTTGAAATAGTTCAGATATATGCAATTCTTCTCACTTATTAAGATGCATTTATCAGAAAAAAAGAGACAGAAAAAATTATTATTTTGTGTCAATCCTTCCCTAATTATCCTTTATTAATTAGTTTTGGCGTGTATTTTTTTCCCAAATTTATTTTTTCACCTTTACAACACTGTTTAGTAAAGCAATTAATTATCTTTATAATTTGCATATTTGACTTATTAATCAAAATTCTCTAGATGTAATATATACTAAGTAATGCATCCTTCATTTATGTGTTCCGTTTTGTATTATGCATGCGTGACTGTTTGTATGTAAGTGTGTTTAACTGTGCACATGAATGTGAATATTAAAGAACATATTTATTTACTATGATTGTTATTTTCAGAACAAATAAATCTTTTGGCTGTTATGTTATTGATGTTATTATTATTGTTAGTTAAAGGGTGGTGACTTGGCTGAATATTTTGAGTCTTGTAGTATGTAGTTGTGTTAGTCAATATTCTGAGTTCAAATCCAACTCATTTCTTTATCATCATTATCGATGGACCACTCAAAGAGGTATGTATACATTATCATTTTCGTAACATAATTTCTGTAGTATTTCAAGATGTTTCTGACACGTATTTTGATTCACATGGCGGAGATCCAACATTTCTTCACTTTTTCCAGAATTTCTTCTCTTTATTTTTTTTTTTTTGCGAAATACGGAGTTTATGATTCATGTGTGAGTGTGTGTTCTTGATACTCGTTTAGAACAAGTAGTTTTACACCAATTACACTATTTTTTCTTAGTTTAAAGGCCGTGGACTGAAGATGTGAAATTTCCGAAGCCTCTCCCCCACTGCTTAAGTTCCTCTGGGCTTGCAGGAAGAGGGGAGACATAGACTAGGCCCTCCCTGAGAAAGAAACGGCAAGGTGTCAGCTCAGGTGAACGTGGCGGCCATTTCAACAGCACGTTGCCTTCTTCAGGACGCCCCAAACTCTTCGGAGGAATCTGGCTTTCATTCTCCACATCAACCAATAATTTTTCCTACATCAAAAATTCCCCACTAAGAATTTTGATGCTGTTAGTGAGACATCAGTATTATTTACTGACATTTATTCATCTTTTATGCTCAACAAAATGTTAACGTTGAGCTTACTGTGTATATATATATATATATATATATATTATATTATATTATATTAAATTAGAGATAAAACCACTGTTAGGCAAATCAAATATTAGCCAATACATAAAATTAATTTAAATATATATATAAATATATATATATATGTGTGTGTGTATGATGTATATTTTTATATTTATATATTATTTTATTTTAACTTATATTTTTAAATTAATTTTATGTATTGGCTTATGTTTTTCACTGTTTGATTTGGCTAATAGTGGTTTTATCTCTAATTTAATATAATATAATATAATATATTTATACTATAAAATTGGATTTAATCCTAAATCTAATTTTTTCTTGTATGTTTGGATTTATTCCCTAATATTATTATTATATATATATATATATATGTATTTGTATATATGGCTCCCATGCAGGTGGCATGTAAAAAGTACCATTCGAGCATGATTGATGCTAGTGCTGCCTGACTTGCACCCGTGCCGGTGGCACATACATAGCACCATTCAAGCATGGTCGATGCCAATGCTACCTGACTGGCTCCGTGGCACATAAAAGGCAACCGCTACACACTCAAACAGCATCCAGCTATAGAAATCTTGCCTGATAAGATTGAAACCTTGTTCAGCCTCATGGCTTGCCAGTCCTCAGTCAAACCTCACAACCCATACCAGCGTGGAAGGCAGATGTTAAACGATGATGATGAAGGTAGAGAAAGAGCGATGTCTGTTTTAGCAAACAAAGATACAAGTCTGCAATGAATACATCAGAAATCATATGTATATTGGTGTGTGTGTGGAAGTGTGTCTATGACAGACTTTATATTCCAGGAGTTGGTATTATAATAGATGTGTCTACTCTATGATATAAACATTTTGGTAATGCAAAAATTGGATAAATTTAATAGTTCAGATAAAGAATTACTTCTACAATTTATGAAAAGAGAAATGTCGTAAATTTGCACTTTTGAATATCTGCCTTTTAAACATACTTGATGTCTTATATTATTTTTTCTATTCTTTCAGAAAATCATATGAAATTGGCTAAAAAGTATTTTTTACTTTTAAAGAATCATCAATATGTATCATGTTTGAAAGACTCTGCAAAGATATTCTACAAATGTATACTCCTGCTTCTATAAAACATTGCTGAATTACAGTAAAATATTTCCTTTGAGAGAGAAAGTGTTTATTTACTTCTGTGTCTGAAATGTGCAGAAGATAATTTTCTCTTTTAAATATACTTTGATAGATTTACAAAGAGTATTTGCGGCATTTTTAAATATTGGCATTGATCACATTTAGAAGAAATATAAAAGAAGTGATATTTGTTTGGAATTAACTATTAAAGCAAAAAGAAGCAAAATATCCATATATTTTTGTGAGAGAAGAAATATTTTTGAAAAGTTGTTGATCTGTACAACTTGAAGGTTCAGTTTTATTTTTCTTGAAGAGATGTCGGAAGAAGCAGGAAAATCATCATATGACTGTGACATCTGCAAAGAGTCATTCTTAGAAGAAAGTAAATTCAATCAACACAAACAAATCCATGCAGAGGAACAACAATATCACTGTGATATCTGTGGTAAATCATTCCATCATGGCAGGAACTTAACAAAACACAAGCATATTCATACAGGGAAGAAACCATTTATCTGTGATATCTGTGGTAAATCATTCTCTCAAAGCTGTAACTTAACGAAACATAAACGTATTCATACAGGGGAGAAACCATATCACTGTGATATCTGTGGTAAATCATTCTCTCGTTATGATTTCTTAGCTATTCACATACGTATTCATACAGCGGACAAACAATACCACTGTGATATCTGTGGTAAATCATTCTATCAAGAAGGTAACTTAACTCAACACAAACGGGTTCATACAGGAGAGAAGCCTTATTCCTGTGATATCTGTGGTAAATCATTCTCTGTTAGCAGTAGCTTAACTGCTCACAAGCGTATTCATACAGGTGAGAAACCATATCACTGTGATATCTGTGGTAAATCATTCTATCAGGGAAGTAACTTAACTACTCACAGACGGGTTCATGGATGGGACAAACCATATCACTGTGATATCTGTGGTAAATCATTTTCTCGAGGAGGCAAATTAACTACTCACATACGTGTTCATACAGGTGAGAAACCATATACCTGTACTATCTGTGGAAGATCATTCTCTGTTCACAGCAGCTTCACTAACCACAAGCGTATTCATACAGGTGAGAAACCATATCACTGTACTATCTGTGGAAGATCATTCTCTGTTCACAGCAGCTTCACTAACCACAAGCGTATTCATACAGGTGAGAAACCATATCACTGTACTATCTGTGGAAGATCATTCTCTGTTCTCAGCTTCTTAACTAAACACAAGCGTATTCATACAGGGGACAAACCATAACCTTGTAATATTTGTGGTAAATCATTCTCTCAGAACAGTGGCTTCATTCACCACAACCATATTCATACAGGGTAGAAACCATACCCCTGTGATATCTGTGGTAAAACGTTCTCTGGAAACAGTCACTTAACTATACACAAATCAATTCACAGTGATACCTGTGGCAAATCATTTACACAAAATCATATCTGATTTAAACAGAAGTCTTTCCTTATGAAGTGGGTCCATAACACAGTGATATTTGTTGTATAACATTTCCTCAGAAGGACAAAGGACGTATCTCATAAAGACATCCACAGAATATAGAAACGATATGAATGTGACATCTATAGTAAATCTTTGACATGAAATCATCCATTATTGAATCAAAAGAGCATTGACAGAGGAAGGAAAACATATCACTGTGATGTTAAACCTGAATCTTTCTTTCAAAATGGTGAATTGTTTGTAGACAGTCCTGTTAATATGAAGAATATGCCATACCCTAAGATATCTGTTAATGATCAGTTATAACATAAATGGATTCAAACAGAAGAGGAACCATATCACTACGATGATGATGATCATCATCATTTAACATTCACTTTTACATTCTTCTATGGATCAGATTGAATTCATTGATACCTTCCCTGTTTCCTAGCAAGGAAATATTTTCCCTGGTGAGACATATTTTACACAGAAGACTGGAAATGAACAACTACAGAAGTATGACGGTCATGATGGCCATTTACGAACACCACATAATATTTGGACAAGGGTCCACACACACACACACATATGTATGTCTGAAGATTTTCTTATAGGAAATATCTTATATGTTCTCTACACATCTAATAGTTTATAATTCCTATTAGGAAATGAAACACATGTAATGCTGAATAAATAATATCAAACTTTTCTCCACTGTCCTTATGTGTTATGTAATTACTCTGCAAAAAATATCATCCAGACTGCCCACAAAAATAATATATGTATACCGTAAATCCTTGAGTATAATCCGCATTGTTTTCCCAAAATTTATCGGTCAAAATCCCTAGTGTGTACTATATACCAGGTTAAAATTGAAAAATATTTTCTAAGCAATGTCTGAGTCTCTATTTTGCTGTCAGGCAATGTTTATTCAGACGCATTTTGTGCTGTCAGGCACGAAAATACCTTAAGCTAAGCCTGAAAGCAATGAAGTCATAAATTAATCATCCATAACTTGCAATAAGCAACACTTATTAAAATAAAAGTATTCAGAACACAGAATAACATGTAACAAAAACAATTTGGAAACATATTTACATTCCCATATAACAGTTAAGAACATCACCACTATTGTATTACGCATGCGTGGAAGTGTTTGTTTGACTAGGTGCTGCTGGCTTAATTTCAGAAGAAATATAAGAGAAGTGATATTTGTTTGGAATAAACTATTAAAGCAAAAAGAAGCAAAATATCCATATATTTTGGTGAGAGGAGAAATATTTTTGAAAAGTTGTTGATCTGTACAACTTAAAGGTTCAGGTTTATTTTTCTTGAAGAGATGTCGGAAGAATTAGGAAAAGCATCATATGACTGTGACATCTGCAAAGAGTCATTCTTAGTAGAAAGTAAATTCAATCAACTCAAACAAATTCATACAGAGGAAGCACCATATCACTGTAGTATCTGTGGTAAATCATTCTCTGCTGGCAGTACCTTAACCAACCACGAGCATATTCATACAGGGGAGAAACCTTTTCACTGTGATATCTGTGGTAAATCATTCTCTGCTGGCAGTAGCCTAACTAAACACAGGCGTATTCATATAGGGGAGAAACCATATCACTGTGATATCTGTGGTAAATCATTCTCTCGTACTCATAGCTTAGATATTCACAAGCGTATTCATATAGGGGACAAACCATATCACTGTGATATCTGCGGTAAATCATTCTCTGGTGGCAGCAACTTAACTAAACATAGACGTATTCATACAGGAGCCAAACCATATCACTGTGATATCTGCGGTAAATCATTCTCAGATGGCAGTAGCTTAACTAAACATAAACGTATTCATACAGGAGACAAACCATATCCCTGTGATATCTGTGGTAAATCATTCTCTCAGAACAGTAGCTTAAATAACCACAAACATATTCATACAGGGGAGAAACCATACCACTGTGATATCTGTGGTAAATCATTCTGTTAGCAGTACCTTGACTGCACATAAACGTATTCACACAGGTGAGGAACCATATCGCTGTGACATCTGTTGTAAATCATTCTCACAAAAACATCACTCAATTAAACACAAGTGTATTCGTTATGAAGTTGATCCATAACACAGTGACATTGGTTGTATAACATTCCTTCAGAAAGACAAGTTTGTATCTCATAAAACCCTCTACACAAGAAAGAAACTATATCAATGTGATATCAATGGTAAGCCTTTCATTTGAAATGATCCATTAACGAATCAAAAGAGCATTGACAGAGGAAGGAAAACATATCACTGTGATAGCAGTGCTTAATCATTCTATGAAAATGGAGAATTATACACAGTCAATCTATGAAAATGATCAATTATTAAAACATAACTGCGTTCATACAGAAGAGGAACCATATCACTACAATGATGATAATCATCATCATTTAAAATTCGCTTTTCCATGCTTCAATGGATCAGATGGAATTCATTGATGGAGATTTTCCTGAGCTGGGTACCCTTTCTTGTCACCAATCCTCACCTGTTTCCAAGCAAGGAAATATTTTCCCTGGTGAGACATAATTTGCGCAGAGGACTGGAAATGAAGAACTGCACGAGTATGACGGTCATGATGGCCATTTACGGACATCACATAATATCTGGACAAGGGTACACTCACTTGTGCACACACACACATACATGTATATATGTATGTATGAAGAATTTCTTATAGGAGATATTTTACATGTTTTCTCTTTGTCTAAAAGTTTGTAATTCCTATTAGGTAATGAAACACATGTAATGCTGAATAAATACTATCAAACTGTTTTCCAGTCTCCTTATGTGATATGTAATTATTCTGCAAAAAATATTATCCAAACCTCAGACAAAAATGATATTTATGTATATATATAATAACCAGCTTGTGTGTACAGCTGTTATGCTTTCATTAGATTAGTGGAATAAAGGAGGGGTGGGGACAGAAGTGGAGAAAAGGGAGGGAGAAATAGAGTAAGGTGATCTTATAATAATTCTGCTTCTCATTCTGTTACTCAGCTCGTCAGTAACACTTTCATATTATTAGAGAAAAGGGGGTAGAGAGAGAAAAGATGATAAGACAAATAGAGAAAGAAAGAAAAGGGAGAGACAAAAGACTAAGAAAGAAGCAAGCATGACATGTGATGGGGGGAATGTAATAGTTATTTTATGGTTAAAAAAGCTAGCTGAAGGTAGTGATATAGAGAAGAGTTAGAAATATAATCTTAGCAGAGGGGTGATGTTCTGATGTTGATATTAAAGAAAGGAACACAGAGAGAGAGATGATGATGGTGGTGGTGGTGTGTTGCCATATAACAGCTATTTACGATACAGGACTCAAAATAGCTGTTACGTGGTAGCAGGGCATGCAAGAAAAAGCGGCTGAATTTTTCTTTTTCTGAGGAAAGGAGCCGTTTACGTATAATTTCAATGTCACATACATTGAAAGCATGTAAAATAACCCAGAAAAAAAACAAAACAAAACTCTGTTGGTGGGAAACTCCAAGGTCCCCCACCACCCCTCCCCCTTTCTTTTCTGGAAGAATGTGGCGGGTCGTGGGTTTGGACTGAGCATCATTGAATGCACTCAAAAAAACATGTGGATAAAATTATTCCACACCAAAGTACAAACGGGTCCTTTATGAAAAAGAAAGGACGGGTCATTCGAAGCTTTCTGTCCCCTGTAAAGAACCAGATCATCCTCGCAATTTCGGCTGATTAATCTTGAGATTGCTCCAATCTGGCCAGCCCCAAGGAAAAAGTAAGCTAAGAGCATCAGATTCCTTGGAAGAAAGCATGGAATGTATACGAAAATAAGGACGGAAAAACAGACGATGTTACACAAATATAAATACAAAATACAATAAAAATATTAATAATAATAACAGGACATAACAACAGGTGTCTTTCGACTGGGGACGAATTGAATTCGGCTGGTGTGTGTGGAAATGAAGCCTTACGGCAGAGATACAGAGCTTTCACAAACACACGGAAGAATATAGATGTTGCACTGACCGTGGTCAGACGCAAAAAGAGGGTTAGCCGTCTGGCCTATCGGTCATGTGGGAAGAGAAGAGAGAGAAAAAGAGGAACAAAAGAATTAAGGAGAGGAAAGAGAAGAGAGAGAGTTGTATTAGCAGATGAACAGAAGAATTAAGGAGGGGGCATATATATATATATATATATATATACACACATATTGTTATGAAAGTCTTTTCCTTGGGAAGTAAAATAGTGGATTTCAATTGGGGCATATAGATTTGAACCTGAAAACAGCATTTTCCCACAGAAAAACAGTAGTTGACAACAGTGACACTCCACACATACCCTCTGCCAGGCCAATTTATGTTTTCCTACTTGACACCTAACCTCTTCTATACCACCAAAAGTCAAAATTAGATGAAGAGCTACCTACATCAGTTTCCCCATTGTTCTCGGCAATATGCCTCTCTTTCTCGCTGTATTGCACTTATAAAATACTAGAATTTCGTAAAGCAAAAGCCATTTGGTGAAATGAGATGACCAGAGACAGCCATGATACATACAACTTTCACCAGCTCATCTTTCTCTAGCAAAGGCACAGGAGTGGCTGTGTGGTAAGTAGCTTGCTTACCAACCACATTGTTCTGGGTTCAGTCCCACTGCATGGCACCTTTGGCAAGTGTCTTCTACTATAACCTCGGGCCGACCAAAGCCTTGTGAGTGGATTTGGTAGAGAGAAACTGAAAAGAAGCCCATCATATATATATATATATATATATATATATATAGGCGCAGGAGTGGCTGTGTGCACCGTGGGCAAGCTTGCTTACCAACCACATGGTTCTGGGTTCAGTCCCACAGCGTGGCACCGTGGGCAAGCGTCTTCTACTATAGCCCCGGGCCGACCAAAGCCTTGTGAGTGGATTTGGTAGACGGAAACTGGAAGAAGCTCGTCGTATATATGTATATATATATATGTGTGTTTGTGTGTCTGTGTTTGTCCCACCAACATCGCTTGGCAACCGATGCTGGTGTGTTTGCATCTCCGTAACTTAGTGGTTCGGCCAAAGAGACTGATAGAATAAGTACTAGGCTTACAAAGAATAAGTCCTGGGGTCGATTCGCTCGACTAAAGGTGGTGCTCCAGCATGGCCGTAGTCAAATGACTGAAACAAGTAAAAAAAAAAAGCAACAGGCTTTAAAGAAAGCATCGTTCAGTCTTCCTCCTGAACTTGCTGTCGTTCTCTCTCCCTCTGAGGTAAGAGATTAACATAACATAGTACAACATACAAGAGGGTCAGTAGAGTTACCTCGCCTGTTTGCTTGGATTGGCATGCTGAGAGTTTGGAATAAACAAAGGAAATCTGCGACTGCGACCTCAGACTTTCCGTCAACAAGGACCGACATAATCATTTTGTAACAACTCTGCACTTTGAACTGAAATATTTTCATAATGGCCCTGTACCTTGCTCTCAAATTCATTATAACAGCTTTATCTTTATGTAGTTTCAGCTCACGAGCTGTGGCCATGCTGGGGCACCGCCATTTGGTGTTGCTACATGATTTTACTTCACGAATGCTTTTTAGCAATTGCCATTTGGTGCATTAGAGAGTTCAATGCAGCTGCCCTCATCTGCACCTCCCGCCGTGAAGTTGGTTCATCTGGGACACCTGACTCAAAGAGATCCAGTTTTATTTTAAAGACATCTACATCCACCCCATGCAGGTCTCTCAGGTTCTTCGGGACGATATTGAAGAGCTGTGGGCCTCTGAAGCCCAGGCTATCACAGTATCTTGTTCTACATCTTGATGGCAAATTTGGAGTCCTTGGCACATCGCTGTGGTGCCCAGTTCTGGCATTTGTGTAACTCTCGATGCCAAAGTTTGGGACAAGTCCTTCTAGGATCTTCCAGATGTATATTATGGCATATCTTTCTCGCCTACGCTCTAAGGAATAGAGTCTTAATCTCTTGAGTCTTTCCCAGTAGCTTATATGCTGCACAGAGACTATCTTCTTCGTTGGATCGCCTCAAGTTCTGTGATTAACTTGACACTGGATGGTGACCATAGCTGAGAGCAATAGTGAAAGTGACTTAGGACAAGTGTCCTCCAGAGGACCAGCATGGTTTCCTGGTCTCTTTTTCTAAAGGTTCTAAGAATCCATCCGGATTGTGCTGTCCTTGTTGCAAGTTTTTGCCATTTTTCTCAATACATAATTGAATCATAAAAACCTGTTCTATTTGTTGTTTCCTTTGTCTAACTGTAACAAAATATAGGAAAGGTTTATAATCTAAATTGTGTCATCATAAAGTATATATGCTGACTCCACTACCCCAAAGTTGTACATTAGATGTATTTGTATCGATTGCTATTTTCCACTACTTATTGGTGCCTTGTTCTACCACTCACCTGTTTTTATGTGTATAATTCTACCCTTATGGGGCTTTATTTTACTGGAAAGTAATACATTTGTATTGCAATAATATATATAGTGATATTATACATAGGTAGGTTATAATATAAATTGTGTCATCTTGAAGTATACATGCTGACTCCACTACTCCAAAGTTGTACATTCGATGTTATACTTGAAAAATAGTTTTGCAGAGTAAGTATATAACAGAAGAGGAGATTGAAAAACGTTTTTGGTATTATTTATTCATCATTACATGTGTTTCATTTGCTAACAGGAATTACAAAATTTTATATAGAGAGGAAGCGAAACATGTCAGATATCTCCCATTAGAAATTATTCATACATACGTCACCATTTATTGTTTACTTTCCATGCTGGCATGGGTTAGACAGTTCGACTGGAATTGGCAAGCCACAGAACTGCACCAAGTTGCACTCTGATTTGGCTGTGTGTATATGGCTGGATGCTCTTCCTAATGCCAACCACTCCAAGAGCATAATGGATGCTTTTTAAATATGTATATATTTATAGATGTGTGTGTGTGTGTGTACCCTTCACTGGATATCACACGATACTAGTAAATGACCACCTTTCTCATACAAATGCAGTTGTTCGTTTCAAGTCTTTTGCAGAAAATATGTCTCACCATGGAAAATATTTCCTTGCTTGGAAACAAGTGAGGATTGGTGACAAGAAAGGCAGGTATGCAGCTGAAGAAAATCTCCATCAATGAATTCTATGTGATCCATAGAAGCATGGAAAAGTGGATGTTCAATGATGATGTTGATGATTGTAGAGAAAAAAATATTACTGTGTTACGAATCCAATTGATAAGGAATGCACTTTTGTTTAATTCAGCAATGATTTCAATATGTATATGCTTGTGTTTAGTTAAATTATGATTTTCTAACCTGTATGAGTACGTCTGTGTTCATTTAAGTTACTGCCATTTGAGAATGATTCACCACAGATATCACAACGATAAGGTTTTTCCCCTGTATGAACCCGTTTGTGTGTAGTTAGGGCAGTGTTTTGAGCGAATGATTTACCACAGATATCACAGGAATATGGTTTCTCACCAGTATGAATACGTTTGTGTTTCGTTAAGCTACTGCCAACAGAGAATGATTTACCACAGATATCACAGTGATATGGTTTCTCACCAGTATGAATACGTGTGTGTTGAGTTAAGCTACTGCGAACAGAGAATGTTTTACCACAGATATCACAGTGATATGGTTTCTCCCCTGTATGAATACATTTGTGTTTCGTTAAGCTACTGCCAACAGAGAATGATTTACCACAGATTTCACAGTGGTATGGTTTCTCACCAGTATGAATACGCTTGTGTTTGGTAAAGCTACTGCCATCAGAGAATGATTTACCACAGATATCACAGCGATAAGGTTTCTCCCCGGTATGAACCCGTTTGTGCGTAGTTAGGGTAGTGTTTTGAGAGAATCATTTACCACAGATATCACAGTGATATGGTTTCTCTCCTGTATGAATACGCTTGTGTTTGGTAAAGCTACTGCTATCAGAGAATGATTTACCACAGATATCACAGTGATATGGTTTCTCCCCTGTATGAATTCGTTTGTGTTCATTGAATTTACTTTCTTCTGAGAAGTCATGTGAGGATTGTCCTAATTCTTCTGTCATCACTTCAGAAAAAATAAAATCAATTGAAGAATATTTCTTCTCTCACCAAATATTTTTCTTCTTTTCGTTTTTATAGTTTATTCCAAACAAATATCACTTCTCTTATATTTCTTCGAAATGTGATCAATGCCAATATTTAAAAATGTTACAAATATTTTTGTAAATCTATCAAAGTATATTTAAAAGAGAAAATTATCTCTTGCACATTTCAGACACAGATGTAAAGAAATGCTTTCTCTCTCAGAGGAAATATTTTACCGTAATTCAGCAATGTTTTATAGAAGAAGGATTATACATTTGTAGAATATCTTTGCAGAGTCTTTCAAACATGATACATATTGATGATTCTTTAAAAGTCAAAAATACTTTTTAGCCAATTTCATGTCATTTCCTGAAAGAATAGAAAAAAATAATATAAGACATAGAATAGGTTTAAAAGGTAGATGTTCAAAAGTGCAAATTTATGACATTTCTGTTTTAATGGATTGTAGAAGTAAACCTGCATTCAAACTAATAAACTTACCCAAAAGTTAATAAATTACGAGCAGATTCAATAATTATAATAGCAACTCCTGGACATTAAATCTGTGACACACACGCTCTTTCTCTCTCTCTCTCACACACACCAATATAGATGTTAATGGCCTAGATAACCAATGTTTCCACCTCAGAGTTCTATCTTGTCAACACAGCTTTGTTTAGTAACACAGATGTGGAGGCACATGACCTAGCGGTTAGAACAATGGACTCATGGTCGAGGGATCACAGGTTCAAATCTCAGACCAAGCAACGTGTGTGTTTATGAGTGAAACACCTAAGCTCCACGTGGCTCCGGTAGAAGGTAATGGCGAACTTCTGCCGACTCTTTCGCCACAACTTTCTCTCACTCTTTCCTCCTGCATCTTGCAGCTCACCTGCGACGGACCAGCGTCTTGTCTAGGTGGGGAATCTATACACTAAGGAAACCAGCCCTTATGAGCCAGGCATGGCTCGAGAAGGAACAAGTAACACAGATATCACACCTGTCTTGCCACCTGAATAGGCAGGTGCATTGTCACTCACCAGAGGCATCGAATTGTGGCCCTTTCCAATGAATAGCATCCCGCAAACGTCACAGTAGAACTCCTGGTTTACTGTCTGACCAGGTGGAGCATACTCATGATGAACAATCCCCTGGAGTCAAAGAAAACGGTCAACAGTGTCTTCACATTCGTCAGTCTTGGAGAGGTCGAGGTTTTCAACTTCAAAGACTGAACCTTTAGGGGAACATTGCAGTTCGCTTGAAGCATTGCGCACTGTTCGTAAAAATAATGCATTGAATGGCACAACAACGGACTATAATAACCGTTGTAATTTAATCGTCCATAGTCTGATATAATATTTTGGAATATAAAAATTCCTTCTTCAGATATCCCTGGGAATTGATCGAGTCACTGCTATAATCGGTTTTCCAGTGGATTTTTTTTTCTTTCCGGAAGTGTCTCAGTAGTGGTCTCACGAAGCTCCTTCCAGAATTTCTCATGAGAAGTGCATGAGGTCAGCCCTCTCTCAAGCTCATGTGTGCTGTCACATCTGTAGCAGTTCTACTGAGCCTTTGATGGGGAGTCATGTTACCAAAGACTGACCCGAAAACCTTAACCTTAACCCTAAAACCCTAATCTTAACCGTAACTACAGAAATGTTTTGAAATTTTTTTCCACATCATAAATGTCCATATTTTTCTGCATATTTAGAAAAAAGAAATTCTTAAAAAGACAATTCTATAAAAGTTTTCGGAAATGAAGGAAATGGGGGTGTGGTGGATAATTAAAACATGCCAAATTTTGCCAATTTTTTTGCAGAGTCGTATTCCCTGCAGTCAAAAAGTGGAGTTGTGTCCAAATTTTTTAACGGGGGGGGGGGGAGTCTTGCCGCATTTCTGAAGTAATTATTAAAAAAAATAACATGAATATATCTATATATATCTATATATATATATATTTGAGATGGTTTTTCTTATTTTACTTAAATCGTTCGTTTTCTTCATCACAATACACATCCTTTACAATTATTCCTAATTTTTCTTTTCTTTTCTGCCTTTTCAAATTATTGACAAGACTTCCTTTGTACCCCTCTTATATATATATAAGTTATAAATTGTAATAACGGAGAAGAACTAGCAAAAATAAAGACATTTTTTAAATGTTTCCCAAAAATGCCGATCCATGTGAACCATCCTCTTTTCGTTTCAGTATTTCGAGTGCACAATCTAATTTTTATATATTCTCTATGTTTCAGAAATTACATCGTAATTTCCCTGCATTTAACTAAATTGTTAGATTTACAAGCCAAAAATAAAGGAAAATGTTGTGTAAACAAGGTATAGCACTGACTCAAAGCAATGTAAGAAATAACCAAAACTGGAACGGAATGTCTAAAAGAAAATAAAACAAAATTATTCGAATGTCAGCCTTACTTTCATATAATTTCGGCTTTGTTTGGTGAGATTCTTTTAATTTAGTTATTCTACACGTCACAATAAGCAAATGTACGTAAAATGACACATATACAATAGAAATGCTTAAATAAATATAATACTCACATAGAAATATATGTATATATAGATAGAGTCACCGAGGAAAATGTGAGAATATGATGAAGCAGTGAGGACTGGAGTCTGAGTGGACAATGACAGCTTCAAGAGAATTTCTAGATTTTTAATAGCAAACGTTGATTTATATTTTGCAGGTGAATTTAATAAAGAATACTGTACGGATTTCTTTACACAGTTAATTATCAAACGTGTGTATATTCAATTGGGTTCTCTCTTAAACAAGGAAACAGAATTGGAAAGATTTAGCAATTAATAGACAAGGGGAAATCACTCTATTTCTAATATCCGTTTTTAATTAAGAGCTGAGGTGCTTCACATAAATTCGTAAAAGGCTTTGTTGCTCCTGTTTCTTACGCAGTTTTATTGCTTGACCGGTTCCACTTTACAACTGATATTTAAGAGAAAACCGAATTAAATATATACACGATTGGTAATTAAATTTCTAAAGAAACAGATGCAGCATTTTTGATTATGTGAACCTGAAAAATATTAATTAACGTTTGTTGTAATGAGGAAGAAATTCTCTTGAAGCTCTCTTTGTCCACTCTGAGTTCAGTTTTCACTACAATATATTCTTCTCACACCTTCTTCGTTGACTCACTCTGCATATATACACACACACATATATATATATATATATATTTATTGTGTAAGTATTATATTTATATAAACATTTCTATTATATATGTGTCATGCCAAATATCTGATTGTTTCGATGTGTTGAGTAAGTTAAAAGGGTACTACTTAAGAAGAGTGTTCCCGGTGCGCGCACTCGCGTATCCGCCCTAGCTAGTCGATCCTTACTTTGTGTTTTTGTTTTATTTACTTTCTTTTTAAAAAATTATTTACTTTGTGTTTTAAAAAAATTATGTATTTTGTGTTTTATTTACTTTGCTACGTAGTCGTTGTAGGATCGACTAGTCACGACTAGCTAGCGCGGATGCGTGAGTGCGCGCACCTGAACCACTCTAATTAACGTACAGTTAAAAGAAAGAATTTCACTAAACAAATACGATCTATTGCATTTCAATCTGTTTTAGGGTTAGGGTTAGGGGAAGGGTATCTTTTTGTTCTTCACAAACCCAATCTGTTTCTTAAACGAGGGACATATTCATACGGCATAGAATGTTTTTTACCTCAATAGACGTCAATGATTGGTTGAAATTGCAGAAATTGAAGGAAGAAAACAACAAATATGTTACAAACTATAGAATTTTCTTAATAAAGCCAAGAGAAAAAGATGTCTTATGAACACATTCTACCAGTATACGAAGTTTAAAATTTTTTAGTTACCTAGAAATTATGTTAAAAACTGCCGTTCAAACAGAAAAGATCCCAACTTTCTGTGGAAGAATTAAATTAACTGATGAAATTCTGCATGGAAAATTATAGGAATCCCTCAAATATTAAAATTATCAGATCTTTTTGGTTTGAATGGCTGTTTTTTAACATAATTTCTAGGTAACTAAAAAATGTTAAACTTTTTATACTGGTAGAATGTGTTTATAAAACATCTTTTTCTCTTGGTTTATTGAGAAAATTCTATAGTTTGTAACATATTTGGGTTTTTTTTCTGCAATTCCAACCAATCAATGACGTCTATTGAGGTGAAAAAACATTCTGCGCCGTATGAATATGTCCCTCATTTAAGAAACAGTTTGGGTTTATTTACATTTGTGAAGAAAATAAGATATCCTTCCCCCCACCCCTAACCCTAAAACAGATTGAAATGCAATAGATCGATACTAGTGTCATAATTATGGGTGACAATTTCATATGACACCGCTAGAAAAAACTGCCGATCAAACCGAAAAGATCCTGGCTTGTTACTATGGAAACAAGCACCTATACATCTGTGGCTTTCAAATGGCTGAAATTACCCAAGATTGCAAACTATAAAAAGAATTTCATGTCAATGAATGCCTTACAAAACTATACCAATACTCCAAATATGGAATCAATAGGAACAAAAATGGAAGAAATTGAAAAGTGGCAGCGACCTCCAAAATAACATTTTTAACCATTACATTCCCCCCTACCACGTGCCATGCATGCTTCATCCTCAATCAATTCTCTCTATTTCGGCTCCACTCTTTGCCTTATCCTCTTTCCTCTCTCCCTCTTTTTCTCCATTCAGAAGTGTCTTTGATATTCTCATCACCAAAAGGAAGACAGTATATTTATAAGGAGCATTCATGAATAAGTCTACCTCTGTATATAAATACAGTCTATAACAAGGAACAGCGAAATATTTCTCTTTCTGTGGAATGTATGGAAGAAACATTGCATTAAATTGTTATCTGAATGAAGTGACAAAAGTGAACAGAAATGTATTCATGGAAATGAAAAACACTTTATCATTGTGAAGTGTATGATAAGTAATTCTCTCAAAATGAATAATTTAACTGAATCAGAAAATCTTGATAAAGAAGAAAAGCCATATCACTGTAATATCTGTGGAAAATCATTTTCTTACAGTAGTGACATTGTTAGACACAAACGTACACATACGGGAGAGAAGCCATATCATTGTGAGATCTGTGGTTAATCATTCTCTGAAAGCAGTATCTTGACTTTACACAAACGTATTCATATCGGGAGAGAAGCCATATCATTGTGAGATCTGTGGTAAATCATTCTCTCAAAGCAGAATCTTGACTGATCACATACGTACACATACAGGTGAAAAACCATATCACTGATATCTGTGGTAAATCGTTCTCTTGTAAAAATCATTTTGTTGATCACAATCGCCTTCATACAGGAGAGAAACCTTACCACTGTGATATCTGTGGTAAATCATTCTCTGAAAATAGTGCCTTATGAAGACACAAACGTATTCATACCGGAGAGAGGCCATACCATTGTGATTACTCTGGTAAATCATTCTTTCATAATAGTGAATTTGTTACTCACAAGCGTACACATACAGGAGAGACCATATCATTGTGAGATCTGTGGTAAATCATTCTCTCGAAATAGTCATTTGGTTACTCACAATCGCCTTCATACTGGTGAGAAACCTTATCAGTGTGATATTTGTGGTGAGTCATTTTCTCAAAGGCATCAGTTGAATAGACACACGCATACACATGGAGTAGAGAAGCCATAATCCCGCATTAGTTGTTGTAATTCATTTTTTGCAAATGCTGTTGTAACTACACACGAAAATCTTCATACTAGACCCAACCTATGTAATGGTCATGTCTGTGTTAAAGCATTCTCTCATAGACCCTAACTTAACTGTCCATGAACGAATCCCTACATGAGAGTAGCCATGTCCATGTGACACGTGTGGCAAATGATTCTCTCGAAAAAGCCACATGCATAAACATGTGGGTATTCACAGAGACGTGTTACTGTCTCAATGTCAAAATTTATTAAGTCATAACAATAATTAACACTAATTGGTCTGCTAAAACACAGGCTTTTTCCTTTCATCAGTTATAGGAATTTCTTAATAAAGAATAATGAATAAAATATTTATTTTGTGCTTGTTTTTTTGCACTATATCTGGACCGTTCCCTTTGTACCTTAAACCTGTCAACTGGCACAAAGTGACGTCCCTTCAATACTACCTTCCTCCCTGCCAGTTTTGAGCTACTTTGTCTTGCAAGGTCCTTGGGGACCCTGTCAGTTTTGTTTTCACATAAAAAAGAAAAAATGACACCCAGTGCACTCTGTAGAAGGGTTGACATTAGGAAATGCATTCTGCAGTTGAAGGGTTAATGACAGGATGTTGTCTGTTTTAGACACAGCAAATGATTTTAGCTCAATAGAGGGCATAGGATTGTTAAAAATTCGAAACATTAAACTACTTTAAACTTACAAATTACAATTTTCTCAAGAAAGCCAAGAGAAAAAAAAGTTTTATTTTGACACATTGAACCAGCATACGAAGTTTTAAAGTGTTTAGTTAACTAGAAATTGTGTTGAAAACTGCCGTTCAAAAGGAAAAGATCCCATTTTTGTAATTCTTTGTACTGCTATGTCGTTTTCTATGTTCGATCTCAGGATCATAATAAAGATTTTGTCACTGTGAGATTTTCTATTCAGCGTTTTAGCTAAACAGAAATATATTCTTACAGGAGAGAAGATATATCAGTGCGAGATCTGTGACAAATCAGTCCCTCAAATGAGAGCCTTGACACACAATACAGATATTAATAGAATAAAACTGAGGGGGATACTGGAGGGAATCCCACCAGTCTGTAGAGCCATCTAGGAGAGAATTAGAGAACTACTATGAAACGAAGGGAAATAACTTCTATAATAGTTCATTCCTGCCGTCGATAGGTTGGCCACGAAACGGCGCGCTTTCACTCTTGATGACGTCATACACTTACTGGCTTCCCGTGTGTGCAAAGTGCTTTGTAATTAACATCATTATTATTAATTAGACTAATTAGTTATCGGTCTGTGATTTGCAGTTTTTGTCTGAATACGGTAAGTTGACGATGATAATTATACTACTAATAACAATGTAATTAATAGAATTCTGTGAACTTCTCGGTGTCACAGTAATTATTTTGAAGCGAAAACATAAAAACTTTAGGAAAATATATTTCCTCGTCTTAAATAATAACTTCCAAAGTGAAATGTTGGTTTGTTGTTTCTGAAAACCTATTATCGGCTGTTAGATGTGATATAGAGGAAATTTATTTGTAAAATGAGAAGAAAACGTTGTGATTAACGAGTAAAACGAACAGAGAAGCGGCATAACTACAGATTCATGCCCCACCACTTTGGATGATCGTAACTTTAATTAAATGTTCTACGAATATTTGTTATAGTATGTAGATTCCGAGTATACAAAACTTTTGTAGGAAAGTGCTTTTGGTGTGAGGAGTTTCGGAAAATTCAGCGGCGTCAACTTCAATTCTTCTTAACTTTCAAGAAAATAGATGTTATACTTTTAATTGAAATTTTCTACAAATATACGTATTTCTTTATTACCCACAAGGGGCTAAACACAGAGGGGACAAACAAGGACAGACATAGGTATTAAGTCGATTACATCGACCCCAGTGCGTAACTGGTACTTAATTTATCGACCCCGAAAGGATGAAAGGCAAAGTCGACCTCGGCGGATTTTGAACTCACAACGTAACGCAGACGAAATACTGCTAAGCATTTCGCCCGGCGTGCTAATGTTTCTGCCAGCTCGCTGCCTTCTACAAATATACCTCGGACGATATAGATTCCGAGAAGGTAGGAATTTTGTGGGAAAACAATTCGGGGGTTTACTTTTGAGGACCGTTCATTTATTTATTTTCTAAAATATTCCTTAATTCTTGCAACCTCTTCACTGGTTCATGACCATGTCCATTATTGGAGCTGTTTCTTTTTGTTTGTTGCTGTGCATGTGTCTGTATGTGGCAGCTTGCATGAATATACGCGTATGTATATATATATATGTATTTATGTTCATACATACATATATATACACACGTATGTATATATATGTATTTATGCATATACACACACACATATATATATATATATATATATATAGTATATATATATACAAAATATATTTATATATACAATCTATATATATATATATAATATAGTATATATATATATATTTGTATATATATATATATTTATATATATATATATATATGTATACATATATACACAAAATATATATACACACACACACATATATATATATATATATATACTCTTTTACTTGTTTCAGTCATTTGACTGCGGCCATGCTGGAGCACCGCCTTTAGTCAAGGAAATCGACCCCGGGACTTATTCTTTGTAAGCCCAGTACTTATTCTATCGGTCCCTTTTGCCGAACCGCTAAGTAACGGGGACGTAAACACACCAGCATCGGTTGTCAAGCAATGCTAGAGGGACAAACACAGACACACAAACATATACACACACATACATACACATATATATACATATATACGATAGGCTTCTTTCAGTTTCCGTCTACCAAATCCACTCACAAGGCATTGGTTGGCCCGGGGCTACAGCAGAAGACACTTGCCCAAGATGCCACGCAGTGGGACTGAACCCGGAACCATGTGGTTGGTTAGCAAGCTACTTACCACACAGCCACTCCTGCGCCTATATATATATATATATATATATATATATATATATATATATATATATATATACAAAATATATATATATATATATATATATATATATATACAAAATATATATATACAATATATATATATATATAAACAAAATATATATATACTATATATTTATATATATGTATTTTGATATATATATATATATACAATATATAATATATATATATAATATATATACATATATATATATATAATATATTATATATATATATAATATATTATATATATATATATATAACAAAGTTGAGTTGTGGGGTATCGCACGAGTGGAATTATATACGAAAGAAGGTTTGAAAATGCAATTTAAAAGATGTTTATTTACTTTACCGGTTTCACTCTTTGGAAAAAGTTTATCAAAAGTAACATGTGGAAGTTTGGTTGCGTTAATTCTTGGTTGTTGCAAATTGCTACATTACATATATATATACAGTCTTTGGAAACAGGGACATGTTAAGGACATAAAAAAGTACAACAAGTTCCTTAAAGTATTGGGCACAAAATATTACATAAATAATCGTTCTCAAGGACATACTTAAGATAGTTTCCAGAAGGAATTGATATTGGTACTGTATCTGTATATTCAAACATGCACAGAATATTGGTTGACACAGAGTACTATAATCCATATAAATATACAGTCTTTGGTGACAACAGTATGTTGAGAATATAAAAAAGTTTAACAAGCTCATTGAAATAATGGGCAGAAAAGATTAAAACAAATATATTATACATCTCAGGGTAATTTCCAGGATGAAATATTAAAAAAAGTTCAGTATACACATACAGAATATTATGAGTTATATATATATATATATTATATTATATATATATTATATTATATATATATATTATATATATAATATATATATATATATAAAATACACACACACACAGATATACATGTATGTAAATGTACATATTCATATCCATCATATCAAAGTCAATGTCTTTATGTGTTTGTGTGTTACTTATACATTTGAAAACTGCTGCACCGATCCTAATGAAATTTGGAACAGAAAATCCAAGCCTAGGGAGAAGGGCAATGCTGTGTGTTTCATACAATTTCATAGGCCAAAATTACTGAATCCTTATGATATTTGGAACTTAGATTCAATGCATACAGGTGGGTATAATGCAATATGTTTGGTTTGAATTTGAGACAGCTTAAAGGGGGAGGAAACCCATGAAAATTCATGAATTTTCGATGTTGATGAAATTTTACCCATGGGTAATTGACACACATCAAGAAGTATTCTCAAAGTTTCCACTTCTTAA